>NW_027037027.1:0-17047 GCF_034236695.1 Oncorhynchus nerka
GGAAGTTGACAATGGGAAGATGGTTCACATTTCAACATGACAATGACCCTAAGCACACCACCAAAGTATCCGTACAGTGGCTGAAGGACAAGAAGGTGAATGTCCTTGAGGGGCCTTGTCAGGGCCTCGACCTAAATCCCATTGGGAATCTGGGGAATGACTTGAAGAGTCCAGTCCATGAGCGGTCACCATGCAATTTGACTGAGCATGAACAGTTCTGCAAGGAAAAATGGGCAAATATTGCATAGTCTCTGTGTGCAAAGTTATTAGAGACATATTCAAAGAGACTCATGGCTGTAATTCAAGCAAAAGGTTGTTCCACCAAATATTACAATTGGTTCACTTGGATATTGTAGGTTACTGTGTGTAAATAAAGCCGGAAAATTTGTATTTCATGTGTTTTCGTTTCAGGCTGTAAGTCAGCAAAAGGTGAACATTTTGAAAGGGGGTGTTGACTTTCTATACCCACTGTACACGGTGAAAATGTAGCCCCTGGCCATTTCAAAAGGGATCCCACCCAACATAAAAGGCTGAACAAGAAGGTGAACAAGGGCTAAGAGAAGAAATAAAACAACATTGCAGATTAGATGTATTTTTGAACTCTCCCCAGGTGCAAACCTTCCACTGGAGAAAACGTTCAGTAAGATAGGTCCATAGAATCCTTAACGTAAATGAAAAAACATGTCGTTAAGACGTTTGAATCTAATCAGACGTTTATTGACACTGAAGGATGCCAACCCTGTACGTTTCCATACGGAAACAGCATGCAGCGTCTTGCAGACATAACTCTGCACGAGTGCTCTCTAGACTATAGCAGGTCAAAGGTCGCCGATAAGAGGGAGTCTCATTAAAGAGACGCTGGACTATTTCAGGATTACACAATATACTGATGCGTTTATCATTTTTTTCACCAGGGACAACTTATTACAGGCTTTTTCTGTCGGCTCTGTAATATTTTGATTGGGTTAGCGAATGAAATATGGGCACTAATGACATGGGAAATACAAATGCTAAACATGATTTGACAGATAGTGAATAAGATAATATCCACGCAACTCGGATACTAGCATCCGCTTCCTTCCAATAGATTGGTTTCATTCTAACGCTATAACATAGATTTGAATCCAAACCTACACTCTACTCAGCGTAGGTCGTCATCCAATCTACATGTCAGTGCGAACCCTGTAGCACGGATAGTCATGCAAGAGGAATACAATTTGTATTGTTCAAAATATAATGAAAACAATGCCCAAATCTTTGGAAATAGAAACCTGAGTTCGAAGACTGAGGGATTGACCAGTTCAGAGCTACAGTATATTCATGTGTGTGAGTGGTATCCTTGTCATGCACATGGCTGCTTGAAAAATATCTTTGAGATCTTATTTTCCTTTGTTATGCAGATGCAAGATTTACGCGTGTTTAGCTTTACTTATGTGACCACAAATCAGCTGCAATGTAATCTTGGAAGAGAAAACAGTTTTCCGAGAGCCAGACTTCCTGCTCTGTTTATGACTGAGTCAGGCATTGGGGGTGATTTGAAATAATGACACTTACATAAAAGACAACTTAGAGGAAAGTCTCTGGCGTTGATGTGAGCCCCTTTCCTTGTCCGAAGCAGCAGGGAGAAGGTTGGAAGCAGAATGGAATTGTACAGAAAATCTAGGTCTTTCTGGAAAATATAAGTTTCTGATGTCTGACCCCAATAGCTGCTATGGTAACATAGTCATATGGTAGGAATTGTGCTAAATCGATTTGACCTTTTAGGTGTAAGGACGTTGAATTGAGCATGTGTCCCACCATGTTTGTTCGGTAGCACAACAGACCTATGACACCAGAACACTGTTAACAACACTCAATTAACTTCCCTTTGGATAGATTCTTGCCCAAGCAAACACTGCGACTCTGCTAGATTGGCTGGTCTTGAAGCAATCGTCTGCCCAGTAGTCCCATTTGCTTAGACAGCAAACATGTGACTCAGGAGTGAGCACCATACCACCACAACTCTCAAAGGTGTCAGTCCGAGTCCTCTGCCACAGCAAACCCGTTCACCCAGGTCACTATGGTTACGGAAGCAGAGATCAGACTTGGTTTTCAGAAAGTTGTTTACGTTTGGTTTGGCGTTGGTGGATAAGGGCGGGTCGTTGTTTTTCCCTTTAAGTGCATGAACACCACGCCTACAGTAACACTGCATTACCCTTTACCCTTTGTCTTCTTCTTCTCTCTCCTCCTTTCTGAGAATGAGAATATTTTCAATCCAAATAATGAATCGCTTTTTCGACTTTGGCTCGTTACTTCTACCTCTGAACTTGGTGGGTAAAGTGTCATTTCCACAACGCATACCTATGGATAACATTAGATATGTTACTTTTCACTGTATGTTTTTGATAACCATAGCATAATTCTAAGAGTAAATTCTCAAACTTAAAGTAAATTCTCATACTTTCTGTTGCGCAGGTGTTGCGTGGCGCATGGCTAGGGTACTCGTTTAAAACTACGAGGCTGCTCAAGCGATCTCCCACTCTGTAACATGAAGTGTCTGCCCGTCTGGCAACCAGTCTCATAAAACATGGAACAAGATGCAATTAACCCATTATTAAGGGTTTTAGGATGCATGGGCATGTGCCACATGTCAGCCCCAGCCTCCTGGATACAGGAGGCACTAATCCTCATCACTCATTTATGATCAGGCACATGGGGGTGGCTACTCTCTCTCTATTGCTTTCTTTCTTTCTCTCTCTCTCTCTCTCTCTTTCTTTTTCTCGCTTTCTAAATCTCTCAATCTCTCTTTTTTCTCTCTTTTTCTCTCACTTGCTTTCTGTCTAAATCTCTCACCATATCCCCCTCTCCCCTATTTTCCCCTCTCTCTCTCTCTCTCTCTCTCTCTCTCTATGGGGCCTTCACAGCCAAAGTGCTTTGAAGCTGGTCGTCGAGGGGCCTAAGTGCTTTTAGAAGTGTGTTTATGTAACCATGGTGTCATCTCCTCTCCCCCCCCCTCCCCTCCCCCCTCAGAGGATGTAATATTCCTAAATGAGGGATGTTGCTTGTAGGATGGTGGCTCACTGGCCCCGGTTGGGAATAAATGTGTTTGGATGTGCAGTTGGGCCTGAAGCCCTATAGCTGTCATCAGTATTGGGATGGATCTGATCTGGTCACCTGAGAGCCTGATGTAATATTGACTAATCACTCAGTATGTTTTGATGAAACCAGCTAAGGAATTGTTCAAACTGATGCATGATAAACAAAATCTGCAATCAGAAGGCCTTTTGAGTAAATGTAAACCGCTCAGAAAAATGAAACACGAAAGACTGTAAATACACACTCATTTCTGAGAAAGCTTGTGGGGTTTTTAGAGAAGTCACTGCATCTCAAGCTAAGTACACAATGTCTAGGCAATGGGCATTTAACATCTGAATCCATTTGCTTGCTACTATTATTGTCCCGAATTGGTATTCTGGGTAAAAAGACTAGAATCACTTCTACACTGGCTAAATGTGACACACCACTAAACCATAGAAAGGCACTAAAGCTCTTTCCACCAGGGGGTGGGACTGAATACACACACACACACACACACACACACACACACACACAAACACACATGCCTAGCGATGAATGTGATGAATGTGATGAATGAATATATAATATATATTATATATATGACATTACAAATGTCATATATATAATATGACATTTGTAATGTCTTTACTGTTTTGAAACTTCTGTATGTGTAATGTTTACTGTTCATTTTTGTTGTTTTTCACCTTATATATTCACTTTGTATGTTGTCTACCTCACTTGCTTTGGCAATGTTAACACATGTTTCCCATGCCAATAAAGCCCTTGAATTGAATTGAATTGAATTGAAAGGGGAGGAGAAAGTTCTAAACAATAGAAAGAGAGAGAGTTCTAAACAATAGAAAGAGAGAGAGAGAAAAGGGGACAGAGAGTTCTAAACAATAGAAAGAGAGAGAGAGAGTTCTAAACAATAGAAAGAGAGAGAGAGAAAGGGGGAGAGAGAGTTCTAAACAATAGAAAGAGAGAGAGAGAGAGAGTTCTAAACAATAGAAAAGAGAGAGAGAGAAAGGAGAGACAGAGTTCTAAACAATAGAGAGAGGGAAAGGGGGAGAGAGAGTTCTAAACAATAGAGAGAGGGAAAGGGGGAGAGACAGTGCTAAACAATAGAAAGAGAGAGAGAGAGAACGGAGAGAGAGAGTTCTAAACAGTAGAAAGAGAGAGAGAGAAAGGGGGAGAGAGTGTTCTAAACAATAGAAAGAGAGAGAGGAGAGAAAGGGGGAGAGAGTGTTCTAAACAATAGAAAGAGAGAGAGGGAGAGAAAGGGAGAGAGTTCTAAACAGTAGAAAAAGAGAGAGGGAGAGAAAGGGAGAGAGTTCTAAACAGTAGAAAGAGAACGAGAGAGAGAAAGGGAGAGAGTTCTAAACAGTAGAGAGAGAAAGGGAGAGAGAGTTCTAAACATTAGAGAGAGAGAAAGGGAGAGAGAGTTCTAAACAGTAGAAAGAGAGAGAGAAAGAGAAAGGGAGAGAGTTCTAAACAGTAGAAAGAGAGAGAGAAAGAGAAAGAGAGAGTTCTAAACAGTAGAAAGAGAGAGAGAAAGGGAAAGAGAGTTCTAAACAATAGAAAGAGAGAGAAAAATGGAGAGAGAGTTCTAAACAGTAGAGAGAGGAAGGGAGAGAGAGATCTAACCAGTAGAAAGAGAGAGAGAGAAAGGGAGAGAGAGAGAGAAAGGGAGAGAGAGAGTTCTAAACACTAGAAAGAGAGAGAGAGCGAGAGAGAGAAAGGGAGAGAGAGAGTTCTAAACAGTAGAAAGAGAGAGAGAGCGAGAGAGAAGAAAGGGAGAGAGAGAGTTCTAAACAGTAGAAAGAGAGAGAGAGAAAGGGAGACAGAGAGAGAGAAAGGGAGAGAGAGTTCTAAACAATAGAGAGAGAGAGAGATAAAGGGAGAGAGAGTTCTATACAATAGAAAGAGAGACAGAGAAAGGGAGAGAGAGAAAGGGAGAGAGGGTTCTATACAATAGAAAGAGAGAGAGAGAGAGAAAGGGAGAGAGAGTTCTAAACAATAGAGAGAGAGAACGGGAGAGAGAGAGTTCTAAACAATAGAAAGAGAGAGAGAGAAAGGCAGAGAGAAATGGAGAGAAATGGAGAGAGTTCATTAAACAGTAGAAAGAGAGAGAGAGAAAGGGAGAGAGAGTTCTAAACAATAGAAAGGGAGAGAGAGAGTTCTAAACAGTAGAAAGAGAGAGAGAGATAGGGAGAGAGAGAGTTCTAAACAATAGAAAGAGAGAGAGAGAGAGAGTTCTAAACAGTAGAAAGAGAGAGAGAGAAAGGCAGAGAGAGAGAGAAATGGAGAGAGTTCTAAAACAGTAGAAAGAGAGAGAGAGAAAGGGAGAGAGACTTCTAAACAATAGAAAGGGAGAGAGAGAAATGGAGAGAGAGAGTTCTAAACAATAGAAGAAGAGAGAGAGTTCTAAACAGTAGAAAGGGAGAGAGAGAGTTCTAAACAATAGAAAGAAAGAGAGAGAAAGGGAGAGAGAGCGTTCTAAACAATAGAACGAGAGAGAGAGAAAGGGAGAGAGAGAGTTCTAAACAGTAGAAAGAGAGAGAGAGCGAGAGAGAGAAAGGGAGAGAGAGAGTTCTAAACAATAGAAAGAGAGAAAGAGCAAGAGAGAGAAAGGGAGAGAGAGTTCTAAACAGTAGAAAGAGAGGGAGAGAAAGGGAGAGAGAGAGAGTTCTAAACAGTAGAAAGAGAGAGAGAGAGAGCGAGAGAGAAAAAGGGAGAGAGAGTTCTAAACAGTAGAAAGAGAGGGAGAGCGAGAGAGAGAAAGGGAGAGAGAGTTCTAAACAGTAGAAAGAGAGAGAGAGAAAGGGAGAGAGAGAGGTCTAAACAGTAGAAAGAGAGAGAGAGAAAGGGAGAGAGAGAGTTCTAAACAGTAGAAAGAGAGAGAGAGCGAGAGAGAGAAAGGGAGAGAGAGTTCTAAACAATAGAGAGAGAGAAAGGGAGAGAGAGTTCTAAACAGTAGAGAGAGAAAGCTAGAGAAAGAGTTCTAACCAGTAGAAAGAGAGAGAGAGAGAACGGGAGAGAGAGAGAGAAAGGGAGAGAGAGAGTTCTAAACACTAGAAAGAGAGAGAGAGCGAGAGAGAGAAAGGGAGAGAGAGAGTTCTAAACAGTAGAAAGAGAGAGCGAGAGAGAAGAAAGGGAGAGAGAGAGTTCTAAACAGTAGAAAGGGAGAGAGAGAAAGGGAGAGAGAGAGAGAAAGGGAGGGAGAGTTCTAAACAATAGAGAGAGAGAGAGATAAAGGGAGAGAGAGTTCTATACAATAGAGAGAGAGAACGGGAGAGAGAGAAAGGCAGAGAGAGTTCTAAACAATAGAGAGAGAGAACGGGAGAGAGAGAGTTCTAAACAATAGAAAGAGAGAGAGAGAAAGGGAGAGAGTTCTAAACAGTAGAAAGAGAGAGAGAGAAAGGCAGAGAGAAATAGAGAGAAATGGAGAGAGTTCATTAAACAGTAGAAAGAGAGAGAGAGAAAGGGAGATAGAGTTCTAAACAATAGAAAGGGAGAGAGAGAGTTCTAAACAGTAGAAAGAGAGAGAGAGATAGGGAGAGAGAGTTCTAAACAATAGAAAGAGAGAGAGAGAGAGAGTTCTAAACAGTAGAAAGAAGGAGAGAGAAAGCCAGAGAGAGAGAGAGAAATGGAGAGAGTTCTAAAACAGTAGAAAGAGAGAGAGAGAAAGGGAGAGAGACTTCTAAACAATAGAAAGGGAGAGAGAGAATTCTAAACAGTAGAAAGGGAGAGAGAGAGTTCTAAACAATAGAAAGAAAGAGAGAGAAAGGGAGAGAGAGAGTTCTAAACAGTAGAAAGAGCGAGAGAGCGAGAGACAGAAAGGGAGAGAGAGAGTTCTAAACAGTAGAAAGAGAGAGAGAGCGAGAGAGAAAAAGGGAGAGAGAGTTCTAAACAGTAGAAAGAGAGGGAGAGCGAGAGAGAGAAAGGGAGAGAGAGTTCTAAACAGTAGAAAGAGAGATAGAGAAAGGGAGAGAGAGAGTTCTAAACAGTAGAAAGAGAGAGAGAGCGAGAGAGAGAGAAAGGGGGAGAGAGTTCTAAACAGTAGAAAGAGAGAGAGAGAAAGGGAGAGAGAGAGTTCTAAACAGTAGAAAGAGAGAGAGAGTGAGAGAGAGAAAGGGAGAGAGATCTATAAACAGTAGAAAGCGAGAGAGAGAAAGGGAGAGAGAGAGTTCTAAACAGTAGAAAGAGAGAGAGAGAAAGGGAGAGAGTTCTAAACAGTAGAAAGAGAGGGAGAGAAAGGGAGAGAGAGAGTTCTAAACAGTAGAAAGAGAGAGAGAGCGAGAGAGAGAAAGGGAGAGAGTTCTAAACAGTAGAAAGAGAGAGAGAATTCTAAACAGTAGAAAGAGAGAGAGAGAAAGGTAGAGAGAGTTCTAAACATTTGAAAGAGAGAGAGAAAGGGAGAGAGAGTTCTAAACAGTAGAAAGAGAGAGAGAGAAAGGGAGAGAGAGTTCTAAACAGTAGAAAGAGAGAGAGAGACAGGGAGAGAGAGAGTTCTAAACAATAGAAAGAGAGAGAGAGAGAGTACTAAACAGTAGAAAGAGAGAGAGAGAAAGGGAGATAGATAGTTCTAAACAGTAGAAAGAGAGAGAGAAAGGGAGAGAGAGAGTTCTAAACAGTAGAAAGAGAGAGAGAGAAAGGGAGAGAGAGTTCTAAACAGTAGAAAGAGAGAGAGAGCGAGAGAGAGACAGGGAGAGAGATCTATAAACAGTAGAAAGCGAGAGAGAGAAAGGGAGAGAGAGAGTTCTAAACAGTAGAAAGAGAGAGAGACAAAGAGAAAGGGAGAGAGAGAGTTCTAAACAGTAGAAAGAGAGAGAGAAAGGGAGAGAGAGAGCTCTAAACAGTAGAAAGACAGAGAGAAAGGGAGAACGAGAGTTCTAAACAGTAGAAAGAGAGAGAGAAAGGGGGAGAGAGAGTTCTAAACAATAGAAAGGGAGAGCAGGAAAGGGGGAGAGATAGTTCTAAACAGTAGAAAGAGAGAGAGAGCGAGAGAGAGACAGGGAGAGAGATCTATAAACAGTAGAAAGCGAGAGAGAGAAAGGGAGAGAGAGAGTTCTAAACAGTAGAAAGAGAGAGAGACAAAGAGAAAGGGAGAGAGAGAGTTCTAAACAGTAGAAAGAGAGAGAGAAAGGGAGAGAGAGAGCTCTAAACAGTAGAAAGACAGAGAGAAAGGGAGAACGAGAGTTCTAAACAATAGAAAGAGAGAGAGAGAGTTCTAAACAATAGAAAGAGAGAGAGAGAGAAAGGGAGAGAGAGAGTTCTAAACAATAGAGAGAGGGAAAGAGGGAGAGACAGTTCTAAACAATAGAAAGAGAGAGAGAGAAAGGGAGAGAGAGAGTTCTAAACAGTAGAAAGAGAGAGGGTGAGAAAGGGAGAGAGTTCTAAACAGTAGAAAGAGAGAGATTGAGAGAAAGGGAGAGAGTTCTAAACAGTAGAGAGAGAAAGGGAGAGAGAGTTCTAAACAATAGAGAGAGAGAAAGGGAGAGAGAGTTCTAAACAGTAGAAAGAGAGAGAGAAAGAGAAAGGGAGAGAGTTCTAAACAGTAGAAAGAGAGAGAGAAAGAGAAAGAGAGAGTTCTAAACAGTAGAAAGAGAGAGAAAGAGAGTTCTAAACAGTAGAAAGAGAGAGAGAGAAAGGTAGAGAGAGTTCTAAACATTTGAAAGAGAGAGAGAAAGGGAGAGAGAGTTCTAAACAGTAGAATGAGAGAGAGAGAAAGGGAGAGAGAGAGTTCTAAACAGTAGAAAGAGAGAGAGAGACAGGGAGAGAGAGAGTTCTAAACAATAGAAAGAGAGAGAGAGAGAGAGAGTACTAAACAGTAGAAAGAGAGAGAGAGAAAGGGAGAGAGATAGTTCTAAACAGTAGAAAGAGAGAGAGAGCGAGAGAGAGAAAGGGAGAGAGATCTATAAACAGTAGAAAGTGAGAGAGAGAAAGGGAGAGAGAGAGTTCTAAACAGTAGAAAGAGAGAGAGCGAGAGAGAGAAAGGGAGAGAGAGTTCTAAACAGTAGAAAGAGAGAGAGAGAAAGGGAGAGAGAGAGTTCTAAACAGTAGAAAGAGAGACAGAGACAGGGAGAGAGAGAGTTCTAAACAATAGAAAGAGAGAGAGAGAGAGAGAGTACTAAACAGTAGAAAGAGAGAGAGAGAAAGGGAGAGAGATAGTTCTAAACAGTAGAAAGAGAGAGAGAAAGGGAGAGAGAGAGTTCTAAACAGTAGAAAGAGAGATAGAAAGGGAGAGAGAGAGTTCTAAACAGTAGAAAGAGAGAGAGAGAAAGGGCGAGAGAGAGTTCTAAACAGTAGAAAGAGAGAGAGAGAAAGGGAGAGAGAGAGAGAAAGGGAGAGAGAGAGTTCTAAACACTAGAAAGAGAGAGAGAGCGAGAGAGAGAAAGGGAGAGAGAGGGTTCTAAACAGTAGAAAGAGAGAGAGAGCGCGAGAGAAGAAAGGGAGAGAGAGAGTTCTAAACAGTAGAAAGAGAGAGAGAGAAAGGGAGAGAGAGAGAGAGAAAGGGAGAGAGAGTTCTAAACAGTAGAAAGAGAGAGAGAAAGAGAAAGGGAGAGAGTTCTAAACAGTAGAAAGAGAGAGAGAAAGAGAAAGAGAGAGTTCTAAACAGTAGAAAGAGAGAGAGCGAGAAAGAGAGAGAGAGTTCTAAACAGTAGAGAGAGAAAGGGAGAGAAAGAGTTCTAAACAGTAGAAAGAGAGAGAGAGAGAAAGGGAGAGAGAGAGTTCTAAACAGTAGAAAGAGAGAGAGAGCGAGAGAGAGAAAGGGAGAGAGATCTATAAACAGTAGAAAGCGAGAGAGAGAAAGGGAGAGAGAGTTCTAAACAGTAGAAAGAGAGAGAGAGCGAGAGAGAGAAAGGGATGGAGAGTTCTAAACAGTAGAAAGAGAGAGAGAGAGAGTTCTAAACAGTAGAAAGAGAGAGAGAGAAAGGTAGAGAGAGAGTTCTAAACAGTAGAAAGAGAGAGAGAGACAGGGAGAGAGAGAGTTCTAAACAATAGAAAGAGAGAGAGAGAGAGTACTAAACAGTAGAAAGAGAGAGAGAGAAAGGGAGAGAGATAGTTCTAAATAGTAGAAAGAGAGAGAGAGAGCGAGAGAGAGAAAGGGAGAGAGATCTATAAACAGTAGAAAGCGAGAGAGAGAAAGGGAGAGAGAGAGTTCTAAACAGTAGAAAGAGAGAGAGAGCGAGAGAGAGAAAGGGAGAGAGAGTTCTAAACAGTAGAAAGAGAGACAGAGAAAGGGAGAGAGAGAGTTCTAAACAGTAGAAAGAGAGAGAGAGACAGGGAGAGAGAGAGTTCTAAACAATAGAAAGAGAGAGAGAGAGAGAGAGAGAGTACTAAACAGTAGAAAGAGAGAGAGAGAAAGGGAGAGAGATAGTTCTAAACAGTAGAAAGAGAGAGAGAAAGGGAGAGAGAGAGTTCTAAACAGTAGAAAGAGAGAGAGAGAAAGGGCGAGAGAGAGTTCTAAACAGTAGAAAGAGAGAGAGAGAAAGGGAGAGAGAGTTCTAAACATTAGAAAGAGAGAGAGAAAGCGAGAGAGAGAGTTCTAAACAGTAGAAAGAGGGAGAGAAAGGGAGAGAGAGAGTTATAAACAGTAGAAAGAGAGTGAGAAAGAGAAAGGGAGAGAGAGAGTTCTAAACAGTAGAAAGAGAGAGAGAAAGGGAGAGAGAGAGTTCTAAACAGTAGAAAGAGAGAGAGCGAGAGAGAGAAAGGGAGAGAGAGAGTTCTAAACAGTAGAAAGAGAGAGAGCGAGAGAGTGAAAGGGAGAGAGAGTTCTAAACAGTAGAAAGAGAGAGAGAGAAAGGGAGAGAGAGAGTTCTAAACAGTAGAAAGAGAGAGAGAGACAGGGAGAGAGAGAGTTCTAAACAATAGAAAGAGAGAGAGAGAGAGAGAGTACTAAACAGTAGAAAGAGAGAGAGAGAAAGGGAGAGAGATAGTTCTAAACAGTAGAAAGAGAGAGAGAAAGGGAGAGAGAGAGTTCTAAACAGTAGAAAGAGAGAGAGAAAGGGAGAGAGAGAGTTCTAAACAGTAGAAAGAGAGAGAGAGAAAGGGCGAGAGAGAGTTCTAAACAGTAGAAAGAGAGAGAGCGAGAGAGAGAAAGGGAGAGAGAGAGTTCTAAACAGTAGAAAGAGAGAGAGCGAGAGAGAGAAAGGGAGAGAGAGAGTTCTAAACAGTAGAAAGAGAGAGAGCGAGAGAGTGAAAGGGAGAGAGAGTTCTAAACAGTAGAAAGAGAGAGAGAAAGGAGAGAGAGAGTTCTAAACAGTAGAAAGAGAGAGAGAAAGGGAGAGAGAGAGTTCTAAACAGTAGAAAGAGAGAGAGAGAAAGGGCGAGAGAGAGTTCTAAACAGTAGAAAGAGAGAGAGAGAAAGGGAGAGAGAGAGAGAAAGGGAGAGAGAGAGTTCTAAACACTAGAAAGAGAGAGAGAGCGAGAGAGAGAAAGGGAGAGAGAGGGTTCTAAACAGTAGAAAGAGAGAGAGAGCGCGAGAGAAGAAAGGGAGAGAGAGAGTTCTAAACAGTAGAAAGAGAGAGAGAGAAAGGGAGAGAGAGAGAGAGAAAGGGAGAGAGAGTTCTAAACAGTAGAAAGAGAGAGAGAAAGAGAAAGGGAGAGAGTTCTAAACAGTAGAAAGAGAGAGAGAAAGAGAAAGAGAGAGTTCTAAACAGTAGAAAGAGAGAGAGCGAGAAAGAGAGAGAGAGTTCTAAACAATAGAACGAGAGAGAGAAATGGAGAGAGAGTTCTAAATAGTAGAGAGAGAAAGGGAGAGAGAGTTCTAAACAATAGAGAGAGAGAAAGGGAGAGAGAGTTCTAAACAGTAGAGAGAGAAAGGGAGAGAAAGAGTTCTAAACAGTAGAAAGAGAGAGAGAGAGAAAGGGAGAGAGAGAGTTCTAAACAGTAGAAAGAGAGAGAGAGAAAGGGAGAGAGAGAGTTCTAAACAGTAGAAAGAGAGAGAGAGCGAGAGAGAGAAAGGGAGAGAGATCTATAAACAGTAGAAAGCGAGAGAGAGAAAGGGAGAGAGAGTTCTAAACAGTAGAAAGAGAGAGAGAGCGAGAGAGAGAAAGGGAGAGAGAGTTCTAAACAGTAGAAAGAGAGAGAGAGAGCGTTCTAAACAGTAGAAAGAGAGAGAGAGAAAGGTAGAGAGAGAGTTCTAAACAGTAGAAAGAGAGAGAGAGACAGGGAGAGAGAGAGTTCTAAACAATAGAAAGAGAGAGAGAGAGTACTAAACAGTAGAAAGAGAGAGAGAGAAAGGGAGAGAGATAGTTCTAAATAGTAGAAAGAGAGAGAGAAAGAGAAAGGGAGAGAGTTCTAAACAGTAGAAAGAGAGAGAGAAAGAGAAAGAGAGAGTTCTAAACAGTAGAAAGAGAGAGAGCGAGAAAGAGAGAGAGAGTTCTAAACAATAGAACGAGAGAGAGAAATGGAGAGAGAGTTCTAAATAGTAGAGAGAGAAAGGGAGAGAGAGTTCTAAACAATAGAGAGAGAGAAAGGGAGAGAGAGTTCTAAACAGTAGAGAGAGAAAGGGAGAGAAAGAGTTCTAAACAGTAGAAAGAGAGAGAGAGAGAAAGGGAGAGAGAGAGTTCTAAACAGTAGAAAGAGAGAGAGAGAAAGGAGAGAGGGAGTTCTAAACAGTAGAAAGAGAGAGAGAGCGAGAGAGAGAAAGGGAGAGAGATCTATAAACAGTAGAAAGCGAGAGAGAGAAAGGAGAGAGAGTTCTAAACAGTAGAAAGAGAGAGAGAGAGAAGAAAGGAGAGAGAGAGTTCTAAACAGTAGAAAGAGAGAGAAAGAGAGAGAGAGAGAAGGGAGAGAGAGTTCTAAACAGTAGAAAAGAGAGAGAAAGAGAAAGGGAGAGAGTTCTAAACAGTAGAAAGAGAGAGAGAAAGAGAAAGAGAGAGTTCTAAACAGTAGAAAGAGAGAGAGCAGAAAGAGAGAGAGAGTTCTAAACAATAGAACGAGAGAGAGAAATGGAGAGAGAGTTCTAAATAGTAGAGAGAGAGAAAGGGAGAGAGAGTTCTAAACAATAGAGAGAGAGAAAGGAGAGAGAGTTCTAAACAGTAGAGAGAGAAAGGAGAGAAAGAGTTCTAAACAGTAGAAAGAGAGAGAGAGAGAAAGAGAGAGAGAGTTCTAAACAGTAGAAAGAGAGAGAGAGAAAGGGAGAGAGAGAGTTCTAAACAGTAGAAAGAGAGAGAGAGCGAGAGAGAGAAAGGGAGAGAGATCTATAAACAGTAGAAAGCGAGAGAGAGAAAGGGAGAGAGAGTTCTAAACAGTAGAAAGAGAGAGAGAGCGAGAGAGAGAAAGGGAGAGAGAGTTCTAAACAGTAGAAAGAGAGAGAGAGAGAGTTCTAAACAGTAGAAAGAGAGAGAGAGAAAGGTAGAGAGAGAGTTCTAAACAGTAGAAAGAGAGAGAGAGACAGGGAGAGAGAGAGTTCTAAACAATAGAAAGAGAGAGAGAGAGTACTAAACAGTAGAAAGAGAGAGAGAGAAAGGGAGAGAGATAGTTCTAAATAGTAGAAAGAGAGAGAGAAAGAGAAAGGGAGAGAGTTCTAAACAGTAGAAAGAGAGAGAGAAAGAGAAAGAGAGAGTTCTAAACAGTAGAAAGAGAGAGAAGAAAGAGAGAGAGAGTTCTAAACAATAGAACGAGAGAGAGAAATGGAGAGAGAGTTCTAAATAGTAGAGAGAGAAAGGGAGAGAGAGTTCTAAACAATAGAGAGAGAGAAAGGAGAGAGAGTTCTAAACAGTAGAGAGAGAAAGGAGAGAAAGAGTTCTAAACAGTAGAAAGAGAGAGAGAGAGAAAGGAGAGAGAGAGTTCTAAACAGTAGAAAAGAGAGAGAGAGAAAGGGAGAGAGAGAGTTCTAAACAGTAGAAAGAGAGAGAGAGCGAGAGAGAGAAAGGGAGAGAGATCTATAAACAGTAGAAAAGAGAGAGAAAGGAGAGAGAGTTCTAAACAGTAGAAAGAGAGAGAGAGCGAGAGAGAGAAAGGGAGAGAGAGTTCTAAACAGTAGAAAGAGAGAGAGAGAGCGTTCTAAACAGTAGAAAGAGAGAGAGAGAAAGGTAGAGAGAGAGTTCTAAACAGTAGAAAGAGAGAGAGAGACAGGGAGAGAGAGAGTTCTAAACAATAGAAAGAGAGAGAGAGAGAGTACTAAACAGTAGAAAGAGAGAGAGAGCGAGAGAGAGAAAGGGAGAGAGAGTTCTAAACAGTAGAAAGAGAGAGAGAGAAAGGGAGAGAGAGAGTTCTAAACAGTAGAAAGAGAGAGAGAGACAGGGAGAGAGAGAGTTCTAAACAATAGAAAGAGAGAGAGAGAGAGAGAGAGATTACTAAACAGTAGAAAGAGAGAGAGAGAAAGGGAGAGAGATAGTTCTAAACAGTAGAAAGAGAGAGAGAAAGGGAGAGAGAGAGTTCTAAACAGTAGAAAGAGAGAGAGAGAAAGGGCGAGAGAGAGTTCTAAACAGTAGAAAGAGAGAGAGAGAAAGGGAGAGAGATAGTTCTAAACATTAGAAAGAGAGAGAGAAAGCGAGAGAGAGAGTTCTAAACAGTAGAAAGAGGGAGAGAAAGGGAGAGAGAGAGTTATAAACAGTAGAAAGAGAGTGAGAAAGAGAAAGGGAGAGAGAGAGTTCTAAACAGTAGAAAGAGAGAGAGAAAGGGAGAGAGAGAGTTCTAAACAGTAGAAAGAGAGAGAGAAAGGGAGAGAGAGTTCTAAACAGTAGAAAGAGAGAGAGTTCTAAACAGTAGAAAGAGAGAGAGAAAGGGAGAACGAGAGTTCTAAACAGTAGAAAGAGAGAGAGAGAGTTCTAAACAGTAGAAAGAGAGAGAGGGAGAGAGAGAGTTCTAAACAATAGAGAGAGAGAAATGGAGAGAGAGAGTTAAACAATAGAGAGAGAGAGAGAAAGGGGGAGAGAGAGTTCTAAACAATAGAAAGAGAAAGAGAGAGTTCTAAACAGTAGAAAGAGAGAGAGCGAGAAAGAGAGAGAGAGTTCTAAACAATAGAACGAGAGAGAGAAATGGAGAGAGAGTTCTAAACAGTAGAGAGAGAAAGGGAGAGAAAGAGTTCTAAACAGTAGAAAGAGAGAGAGAAAGGGAGAGAGAGAGAAAGGGAGAGAAATAGTTCTAAACACTAGAAAGAGAGAGAGAGCAAGAGAGAGAAAGGGAGAGAGAGAGTTCTAAACAGTAGAAAGAGAGAGAGAGCGAGAGAGAAGAAAGGGAGAGAGAGAAAGTTCTAAACATTAGAAAGAGAGAGAGAGAAAGGTAGAGAGAGTTCTAAACATTTGAAAGAGAGAGAGAGAAAGGGAGAGAGAGTTCTAAACAGTAGAAAGAGAGAGAGAGAAAGGGAGAGAGAGAAAGTTCTAAACATTAGAAAGAGAGAGAGAGAAAGGTAGAGAGAGTTCTAAACATTTGAAAGAGAGAGAGAGAAAGGGAGAGAGAGTTCTAAACAGTAGAAAGAGAGAGAGAGAAAGGGAGAGAGAGAGTTCTAAACAGTAGAAAGAGAGAGAGAGACAGGGAGAGAGAGAGTTCTAAACAATAGAAAGAGAGAGAGAGAGAGAGTACTAAACAGTAGAAAGAGAGAGAGAGAAAGGGAGAGAGAGAGTTCTAAACAGTAGAAAGAGAGAGAGAAAGGGAGAGAGAGAGTTCTAAACAGTAGAAAGAGAGAGAGAGAGAGAAAGGGAGAGAGATAGTTCTAAACAGTGGAAAGAGAGAGAGAAATGGAGAGAGAGAGTTCTAAACAGTAGAAAGAGAGAGAGAAAGGGAGAGAGAGAGTTCTAAACACTAGAAAGAGAGAGAGAGAAAGGGAAAGAGAGAGTTCTAAACAGTAGAAAGAGAGAGAGAAAGGGAGAGAGAGAGTTCTAAACAGTAGAAAGAGACAGAGAAAGGGAGAGAGAGAGTTCTAAACAGTAGAAAGAGAGAGAGAGAGTTCTAAACAGTAGAAAGGGAGAGAGAGAGGGAGAGAGAGAGTTCTAAACAATAGAGAGAGAGAAAGGGGGAGAGAGAGTTCTAAACAATAGAAAGAGAGAGAGAGAAAGGGGGAGAGAGAGTTCTAAACAATAGAAAGAGAGAGAGAGAGTTCTAAACAATAGAAAGAGAACACACACACACACACACACACACACACACACACACACACACACACTACACCACAGACACAGACACAGACACAGACACAGACACAGCACACACACACACACACACACACACACACACACACACACACACACACACACACACACACACACACACACACAGACACAGACACAGACACAAACACACACACACACACACAAACACACAAACACACACACAGGACACAGACACAGACACAGGACACAGACACACACACAGATCACAGACACAGACACAGACACAGACACAACACACACACACACACACACAAACACACACACACGTGTGTGTGTGTGCTTATAACGTGTGTGTGTTTGTGTCTGTGTTCTGTGTCTGTGTCTGTGTGCCAGGCGTGTGTGTGTATAGGAACGGCTACCCCCGAGGATTGCTTGTGTAACATTTGTCTCTGGCGGTAGTCCCATTTTTTCTGACCTGGGGGGAAGTACTAGTCCCTCTGTCTGTCTCTGTTGAGTAATGCAGGTATTTGTGCCAGTTCAATGGTATACAGTCTGTTGACTGACTGACTGTATCTGTGTATAATAATCCTGGGTTATGGTGGCAAGAGAGTTTCATTGTCGTTGGTTGTGCAGATGTTTTATGTATGATGTAAGCAGGGGAGACAGGTCTCATTTTAAGGGCCCTGTTCAGTGTTCTATCAAACCAAGTCCAAATATGCTACATAGGTAACCTCACATACTCCTCACATACTCCACACATGAAAATGAAATGACAATTGCATGTTGATTCCAATATGATTTTCATACACATAGTGCTTCATTTGTAAATTGGGAGGTTTCGAACAAAAAGTGACCTGGGGGGCTCTGAGGTCCTGAAACACATGTAAAAAAAAATCACCTTATATTAAAGCATGGCATGCATATTATCG
>NW_027037028.1:0-17057 GCF_034236695.1 Oncorhynchus nerka
TCAGCCTGCTCTGTGTCTGTAATTTTCACAGTGACCAGGGGGGAGAGAGCCTCAGCCTGCTCTGTGTCTGTACTCTTTCACAGGGACCAGGGGGGAGAGAGCCTCAGCCTGCTCTGTGTCTGTACTCTTTCACAGGAACCAGGGGGGAGAGAGCCTCAGCCTGCTCTGTGTGTCTGTACTCTTCACAGGGACCAGGGGAGAGAGCCTCAGCCTGCTCTGTGTCTGTACTCTTTCCACAGGGAAGGGGAGAGAGAGAGCCCTGTGTCACTCTGCCCAAGGGGAAGGCCTCAGCCTTCTGTGTCTGTACTCTTTGTCACAGGGACCAGCTCTGTGGGGGAGAGAGAGCCTCAGCCTGCTCTGTGTCTGTCTTTCTTTTCACAGGGACCAGGGGGAGAGAGCCTCAGCCTGCTCTGTGTCTGTACTCTTTCACAGGGACCAGGGGGAGAGAGCCCAGCTGTGTCTGTACTCTGTCACAGGGACCAGGGGGGAGAGAGCCTCAGCCTGCTCTGTGTCTGTACTCTTTCACAGGGACCAGGGGGGAGAGAGCCTCAGCCTGCTCTGTGTCTGTACTCTTCACAGGGACCAGGGGGGAGAGAGCCTCAGCCTGCTCTGTGTCTGTACTCTGTCACAGGGACCAGGGGGGAGAGAGCCTCAGCCTGCTCTGTGTCTGTACTCTGTCACAGGGACCAGGGGGGAGAGAGCCTCAGCCTGCTCTGTGTCTGTACTCTTCACAGGGACCAGGGGGAGAGGAGCCTCAGCCTGCTCTGTGTCTGTACTCTTTCACAGGGACCAGGGGAGAGAGCCTCAGCCTGCTCGGTGTCTGTACTCTTTCACAGGGACAGGGGGAGAGCCTCAGCCTGCTCTGTGTCTGTACTCTTTCACAGGGACCAGGGGGAGAGAGCCTCAGCCTGCTCTGTGTCTGTACTCTGTCACAGGGACCAGGGGGAGAGCCTCAGCCTGCTCTGTGTCTGTACTCTTTCACAGGGACCAGGGGGGAGAGAGCCTCAGCCTGCTCTGTGTCTGTACTCTTTCACAGGGACCAGGGGGGAGAGAGCCTCAGCCTGCTCTGTGTCTGTACTCTGTCACAGGGACCAGGGGGGAGAGAGCCTCAGCCTGCTCTGTGTCTGTACTCTTTCACAGGGACCAGGGGGGAGAGAGCCTCAGCCTGCTCTGTGTCTGTACAATGTCACAGGGACCAGGGGGGAGAGAGCCTCAGCCTGCTCTGTGTCTGTACTCTTTCACAGGGACCAGGGGGGAGAGAGCCTCAGCCTGCTCTGTGTCTGTACTCTGTCACAGGGACCAGGGGGGAGAGAGCCTCAGCCTGCTCTGTGTCTGTACTCTTTCACAGGGACCAGGGGGGAGAGAGCCTCAGCCTGCTCTGTGTCTGTACTCTGTCACAGGGACCAGGGGGGAGAGAGCCTCAGCCTGCTCTGTGTCTGTACTCTGTCACAGGGACCAGGGGGGAGAGAGCCTCAGCCTGCTCTGTGTCTGTACTCTGTCACAGGGACCAGGGGGAGAGAGCCTCAGCCTGCTCTGTGTCTGTACTCTGTCACAGGGACCAGGGGGGAGAGAGCCTCAGCCTGCTCTGTGTCTGTCTTCACAGGACCAGGGGAGAGAGCCTCAGCCTGCTCTGTGTCTGTACTCTGTCACAGGGACCAGGGGGAGAGAGCCTCAGCCTGCTCTGTGTCTGTACCTGTCACAGGACCAGGGGGAGAGAGCCTCAGCCTGCTCTGTGTCTGTACTCTTTCACAGGGACCAGGGGGAGAGGAGCCTCAGCCTGCTCTGTGTCTTCACAGGGACCAGGGGGAGAGAGCCTCAGCCTGCTCTGTGTCTGTACTTTCACAGGGACCAGGGGGGAGAGAGCCTCAGCCTGCTCTGTGTCTGTACTCTGTCACAGGGACCAGGGGGGAGAGAGCCTCAGCCTGCTCTGTGTCTGTACTCTGTCACAGGGACCAGGGGGGAGAGAGCCTCAGCCTGCTCTGTGTCTGGCCTGTCACAGGGACCAGGGGGAGAGAGCCTCAGCCTGCTCTGTGTCTGTACTCTGTCACAGGGACCAGGGGGGAGAGAGCCTCAGCCTGCTCTGTGTCTGTACTCTGTCACAGGGACCAGGGGGGAGAGAGCCTCAGCCTGCTCTGTGTCTGTACTCTGTCACAGGGACCAGGGGGGAGAGAGCCTCAGCCTGCTCTGTGTCTGTACTCTGTCACAGGGACCACAGGGAACAAAGGAGCTAAAAGAGGCTACTGACTTTAATATAATAATAATAATACATGGGACTTATTTAGCGCTTTTCAAGAACCAAAGTTGCTTTACAATTATAGAAATGACAAGACAAACAACAACAAAAACTGTCAAAACAAAACATGACTAAACAAAAACATGAATAAAGAGAGGGGTGGACTCAAATAAGGGTTTATGGTAAGGGGTAGAGTAAGGGGTAGGGTAAGGGGTAGAGTAAGGGGTAGGGTAAAGGTTTAGGGTAAGAGGTAGGGTAGGGTAAGGGGTAGGGTAAGGATAAGGTTTTAGGGTAAGGGGTAGGGTAAGAGATGGGGTAGGGTAGGGAGTAAGGGTTTAGGGTAAGGGGTAGGGTAAGGTGTAAGGGGTAGGGTAAGGTGTAAGGGGTAGGGTAAGGTGTAAGGGGTAGGGTAAGGTGTTAGGGTAAGGGGCAGGGTAAGGTGTAAGGGGTAGGGTAAGGTGTAAGGGGTAGGGTGAGGTGTAAGGGCTAGGGTAAGGGGTAAGGTGTAAGGGGTAGGGTAAGGTGTAAGGGGTAGGGTAAGGTGTAAGGGGTAGGGTAAGGTGTAAGGGGTAGGGTAAGGTGTAAGGGGTAGGGTAAGGTAAGGCGTAGGGTTAGGTACTGCTCAGTATGGTGAAGAGAGGAGTGTCTCTAACTCGTGTCTCTCTCCCAGTCCTATCTGAGGGTGCTGTCAGAATTCAGGTGGAGCTTTTCCCTGTTTAGATAAATGAGATCTTTACTGTTCTTACTGACTATCTCCAGCTGCATGGACCCCCCTTTAATTCTAAACAAACATCTGAACTGCTGAAAATAGCCGACGGGCCGTTTCCTGGATGTCATGGTGGTGCTAACTGGTGCCTGAACAATCCTTCCCTCTGTTTCCGAGGCGGAATGCGATATCCGAGGCATGGCGCAGGAACTGCATTCAGGACTTCACAGTGCGGGGAGACCCGACTTCAGCAGATTTATCTTTAACAGTTCCGTTGGGAAAGCAGGGACTGTAAACAGATAACGGTGCTCAAGCAGAATGGACCGGAAGTGGGAGGTCTCGTTAGTCCAGACCTTTAGCTGGGGCACTCTGGGTGCCAATCTTAGGAAAGTTGTGTGGGAGTTAGTTAGTGGGCGTTTTTTGCTTTAATGTCACTGTTCAATAGGATTCCAGCCCCAGCCTTGCCAATGGAGAGCACGGTACACAATTAGCTGAACTGGACAGGGATAACCGTTGGCTTTTCAGCTGCCACTAGTAATACTGTCAAAACCGATTGTGCAGTTGCTTTCAAAATGTGTTCATATGTTAATGCTCACTAGGATGTAGTGACTATGTCTGCAGTGAAATGCCCCTCATATCCCTTTTCTAGCCTAAAATAATCCTTTAGGCACACACTGGCTCTCACTCTATCTTTCTCTCTCTCTTACACACTCACACATGTCTATAATTTATGGCTGCCGGGTCCTTGATCAATTGATAGCAGGGAATCCTTTGGTAAATAGAGTTTTAGACACATTGCCAATAGACCTGGGCCATTGATTGGAGTGTAAATTAAAAACTTAATCAGGTCTCTGAGATAAGATTTATCTCCTCCCCAAGCAAATTACAGGGCTGACTGGGAGACAGGGAGTCAGGGAGTCAGGGAGACAGGGAGACAGGGAGACAGGGAGTCGGGGAGACAGGGAGACAGGGAGTCGGGGAGACAGGGAGACAGGGAGTCAGGGAGTCAGGGAGACGGGGAGTCGGGGAGACGGGGAGTCGGGGAGTCGGGAGTCGGGAGACAGGGAGACGGAGTCGGGGAGACGGGGAGACAGGAAGACTGGGAGACAGGGAGACAGGGAGACAGGGAGTCAGACAAAGAGCACTGCCCCCTCAGAGGGTGCCAGAGTTGGGGACAAACAGCCAGGCTACAGACTCCCCTCTGATGCTCCTCCCTCCCGCTGCCTATTGAACCAAGTTCAAGTCTTTCTCTTGATCTCCTTCCGTGGCACATTCATCTCTCCCTTCCTCCTCCCTTCTTCCATGACTGTTGACACCAGGGTATCTTTAGCATGCTGGAATAATGACTGTGCATTTCACTGCCAGTGTTTTCTGAAGTTAGGAAAAGACTTAGAGAAACACAATCAATGTTTTTCTGGTTAGCAGTCGTTGCCTCTCTTTCCAAGTTTCCTTTCTAAAACACCCATTTCCTGGCTTAGATTAAATATGTAAATCATTAAACCAGTCTTTATTTCTTCAATAATGTTCTCATCTTGGTGAGGTCATTTTACGCCACAGTAAATTCATGCACCTTCAGACACGTTACCAGCCCACCCATATACACACAAGCTGTGTGTGGTCTATATTTTATATGTATTAAGACAATCCTTTGGGTTGCACATTGATTAGATTATAGACTTTTACAGTAATTGCTGAGGGAAACGTTCTCTCTCTACCTGCCTTCATTATTAATATTGGGAAATGGGTATACATTCAAAATGTCTCCCTAGGTATCATTTCATCTGGGGAAAGAACGAGAGCCCTCTAGTCCTTTTTTTGACCCCAGACAGAGAAAGGAGAAGTGTGACTGTTCAGAGCAGGCATCACAGATAAGACACGTTCACTAAGGAGACGTGGATCAAGCTTTGCAGATTTTTTTTTTCATGCTTTAAAACATACATGTTTCTCTGTGATTAGTTCCAGTATGAGCCCCCTCTCCGGGACTAGAACGCTGCCATTATCTCTCTGATGATGGGCATCATATACGTCAACCAGTAGAATGATATTAAACCTGAGAGAGAGAGCGGTGATATAGAGACACACTCGCTTTAAAGGCCACCGGTGTCCATCAGCAGGCAACCAACAGAAAAAGAGAGGGATGGAACCTGGCATGGAGGAAGTGCAGGAAAAGGGCAAGGAAGAGGCTCAGAGTGACGGACTCAGGTGCCCATCACACCTACACAGATCTGTTCTGTTAGTGCAGTATGCATAGTGTGGTGTGAATGGTTTAGTGATAGAGGCCCTATAAGAGCCAAAATGGAGTCTGTGGGTAGATAATGGTGGAGGTGTCGTGGCCACCCTCTCTCTCTCGCCGCTCTCTCGCTGGGAGTAGGAGGAGGCTGAGGGAGTCGGTAATAGGCTCCTTGTCTGATAAGCCCTGAAAATACTCGTTTAGTTAGTGAAAGTGCAGGGGGATCCTGGCCTGATAAACCCGCTGTTTCCCTCTGTAATACCCAACAGCTAAAATCAATAGGCGGGATAATTCTGCCGCTAGTCTCCGGTCTCCTTTATCTTCAGCTTTCCTCAACCTGTGTACATGGAGGGTAGGGGTTAGCTAGTGTGTGCTTGGATGTATGTGTGTGCCCGTGTCTATCCGTTTATAGTGGGTTATGGTGGTGGCATTGATGTCATTAGTCCACTAACACCCAATATTGGCCTTGTTCCATTGACTTTAAATTACCTATATCTCTGTCTTTCCCTCTATGTGTTTAATGGCTTTACTAAAGAGTGACAGTTTCCCCCCCTCTCTGCACTCTGTTTCCCATATGCTTCTGGAGAAGTGCCAGCTGACCAGCCACGGACTAGGAGGGTAAGGTGGGGGGTAAGGGGTTGATGAGCTGGGTCTAGCTCCCTGGGGAGGGTGCAGTGGGAGCTGGGAACAGCTCTTAGGTCAGGTGAAGGGGTGTGTACATCTGAGAGGAGGAAGTCCCAGTCAGCACTTTTTCTAATCGAGTAAGAACCCTGTGCTCTCTGTCAACACAGGGTCAGTGTCCTGACACAGGTGTTGGTTTGGGCTCCCACACAATCAGGGCACAGCCAGAGCCACACACACACACACACACACACACACACAGGGTGAGGACCTGCCATATGGTCAGTAGTGCTTAGTCACTACACTTAGGGATGCCAAGCCAGGTGAGTGTGTAGTATTCAGCCCTCAGATATTGGGTAGTGTAGTCCTCCACTCCCAGAACCAACATGGCCGATCATCTCACCTCCCCATTTCCACATCCTCCATAGGGCTGTGTTATCACCCTCTGCCATGCTCTCTCACTCTCTCTCGCTCAATTCAATTCAAGTCAAGGGGCTTTGTTGGCATGGGAAACATATGTTAACATTACCAAAGCAGGTGAGGTAGATAATATACCAAAAGTGAAATAAACAATCAAAATGAACAATACACATTACACTCACAGACGTTCCAATAGAATAAAGACATTACAAATGTCATATGAAATATATATATATATATACGGTGTTGTAATGATGTGCAAATGGTTAAAGTACAAAAGGGAAAATAAATAAACATAAATATGGGTTGTATTTACAATGGTGTTTGTTCTTCACTGGTTGCCCTTTTCTTGTGGCAACGGGTCACAAATATTTGCTGCTGTGATATTTCACCCAGTAGATATGGGAGATTATCCAAATCGGGTTTGTTTTCAAATTCTTTGTGGATCTGTGTAATCTGAGGGAAATATGTGTCTCTAATATGGTCATACATTTGGCAGGAGGTTAGGAAGGGCAGCTCAGCTCAGCTTCCACCTCATTTTGTTGGCAGTGTGCACATAGCCTGTCTTCTCTTGAGAGCCAGGTCTGCCTGCTCTCTTTCTCAATGGCAAGGCTATGCTCACTGATTCTGTACATAGTCAAAGCTTTCCTTAATTTTGGGTCAGTCACATTGGGTCAGGTATTCTGCCACTGTGTACTCTCTGTTTAGGGCCAAATAGCATTCTAGTTTGCTCAGTTTTTTCTTAATTCCAATGTGTCAAGTAATTCTCTTTTTGTTTTCTCATGATTTGGTTGGGTCTAATTGTGTTGCTGTCCTGGGGCTCTGTGGGGTGTGTTTGTGTTTGTGAACAGAGCCCCAGGACCAGCTGGCTTAGGGGACTCTTCTCCAGGTTCATCTCTCTGTAGGTGATGGCTTTGTTATGGAATGTTTGGGAATCGCTTCCTTTCAGGTGGTCTCTCTCTCTCTCTCTCTCTCTCTGAGTTAGTTTCAGTGTAATCTCTATGTCTGTCAGACTGGGAGGGTAAAATATGGCCCCAGGTATTAGCAGGCAGGGAGGTTAACCCGTGACACTGTTACCCAAAGTGCAGTGTATTAAAAAGCAGTCAGGGCCCTAGATCTCAGTATATCACAGGGGAAAGGCAGCGATAAGGCCTCCCCACCCGCAGATCAATGAAGGTTACTGACATCATATCACAAAGTGAAAGTGAGTGCTGCACCCCCAGCTATTTATCAGCTGTGAATCAGATGGGGTGGAGGTGTGGGAGAGAGGGGGGTAGAGAGGACAACACTCTCCGCTGCTGGGGGGCTCAGTCCCACCCCTCTCCTCTCCCATTCCTGCTTCCTCCCACATCTGTGGCTGGCTGCTGTGGCTCCCTGATGGCGGAGAGATGGAGAGAGGGACGGATGGACAAGCGGATAGAGGAGAGGTGGCTGAATGACCCAGAGATGGAGCCAGAGGTATTGGCATTGACGGCTTCCTCTGATACCTCAGCATGGCCAAACTGTGCACTGACATGATTTCCCTCTTTCTCTCTCGCCATTTCTCTCCCTCCCCTACTGTGTCAATACAAGTCGTTCTGTTTGGGGTTTGGAGAGATATTTCCAAGGCCCTTATTTAGCTATCGAATGGCTGAATTTTGAATAGAGTATTTTGATCATTGCTGTAGAGGCTGAGCTGAGGGTCCCTGTAATCTCACACCACCTGAGGCGGCAACACAACTATGGAACTTATTTTGTTATGGAGTAGGATGTCACAAGAGGGGGTTTTACAGGATCTATTTGATCAGACAGATTAAGACCTGGGACCCTGGGCCTCTTTACCTTAATCTCTGACTCTCTTCTCTGTATGTGTCTTTGTCTCCCATGTCCTTCTGCTTGATTTATATACTAGAGATTACATTAGCATAAAGTCCTCTTCTCACACACACTCCCTCACCTTTACTGTGTGTGTGTGTGTGCGTGTGTGTCTGGTATTGAACCGTTTTGTTGTGTTAGTGTATACCCTTGTGTGTGTGTGTGTGTGTGTGTGTGTGTCTGTCTGTACGCGTTCATGCTTACAAGTAGTGTATGAGTTCCATTTATCAGCTGCCTGGGGCACAAATGTGGAGGATTTCCAATGAGTTAGTGTGTAACTGCTCTGTCAATACATGCTTGTCAAGGCTGGGAGAGCGCAGGGGAAAAGGCCCTCACTCCAACGCACTGAAGCCACTTATTGAGCAGCCATAGCTATTACCTCCTGACAGTGGCAGGCTGAGAGGGGCCCAGCCCGGAGACAGGAGACTGGGCAGCTCAGTCCCTTCTCTCAGGCCTCTTTGCTGGGGCAGCCTGCTTTGAAACAGGCCCGTTCAGCCCAGGAACCAGAACCAGTGGAACAGGACCTCTTCAGAGCGGAGGAAGAGAAGGAGGAGGGGGTAAAGTTAGACTGTTAGTGTGAAGCAGGTTGTCTCCTCAGCAGAGCTCCTGGTCTTGCAGGCCCTGGCTTTGTCTCCAGCCTGCTGCTGTAAAGCCCTACTTCCTCTCTGAATCTCTATGTTGACAGAGAGCATCTGGGCTCTGGGAGAGCTTCCAGCCCGCTGGTCCTCCAGTCTCCACACACTACTGCTTCCAGTCTGGAGTTCCCCTCGAGGTACTCCTCACTCCCTGGGCTTGATTCTGATGTCTGTTGGCCTGTGTCTGCACCCAATGCCCCCCTCTCCTTCCTCCTTCTATCCATCCAGACACCTAAAGCTGGCACTTTTTATCAATGGGTGTTTTGATGGGTGTTCTTTTAAGCTTCCCTACTTTGATTCAACAAAGAAAAGAATGTTGTCAAGGAGTTGTTCTCTCCTCCTCCTTTGTTTTCGTAGAACTTCTTCGCCCCTGGTGAAATTCCCTCTTTTGTGGGCTGTGTGGATCTGTGTAGTTCGGGCGCTGGGGTTGGGCTGCTGTTTGTCAGGACACGTTGTATGTACCTGAGTTACAGGGGAGAGTTAACCCCGCCATGCCACAGCACACTGAGGCTGACTCTGACACCTCTTAACACACAGGCAGACAACCCCATAACAGAGAGCCGGAGCAGGGTACAAAAATGAATCAAGGAACATAATTACCCCGTCGTCCCCCAGCTGCAGAGGTTCTCTCCCTACAAACTCGTAATGTATTTTATGTTTAGCGGTAGAAATGAGACGTTAATTCCACACAAAAAGTCATGCTAGAGCAGTATCTTAAGATGGCCCGCTGTTAAAGAACAGCTGTCCAACACACAGAGGGGGAAAAGAACAAGAAAAACACTTTATATAAACGTTTGACAACAGTTGCTCTGCACTGGTATTACTTCCACAAGCAAAGAGCAGGCCGGAGTCGGGCCAAAGTGAACATGGATACTGTTGTGTCAGGAGGGAGCCGAATGCTTTCTAGAGGTTAGCCCAAGATGTGAGGGGCTACAGACTCATCTTAATCCAGGAGGCTTGTGCTTAATCGCTTTTGATGTGCATGTGAACACAAGCAGGTTCAGAATTCCAGCCCTCGCCAAGTTCAGAGGGCTAGGACCAGGCTGGGGAGGGGAGGGGGCTAGGGGAGGGTTATATTAGGAGGGGTTGATGAGGGACGATGGCAGTGGCTTCAGTTTACACTAATTGGCTGGCAGGCAGGCTTGTCTATACTGCCTGGGGCAAGAGGAGTCCCCCCATGTGTCCTCCCTCTCCCTCTGTCTCCTGACCCTCCCATGTCCCAGCTGATGGGAAGGTGATGGTGTGTATCAGTTCGTGTGTATCAGTATATGTGTACAGTATGTCAGTATGTGAGCTGGCAGGTTTTTAAGGGGAATTCCAGTGAAATAGAGATGTGAAGTGAACAGAGAATGGTCTGTCTCCTGGGCCTGTCGTGGCCGTGGGGGACATCATACCATTCTCCTGTAGAGCTGTGTCTAGTCTAAGCCCAGTCTGTCTGTTAGAAACTCATGTACTCAGTACAGGACTGTAGTCTGGCGTGCAGGCCTCCTCCATGGAGCAGGAACACCATCTGCCTCTAGTTGTCTAGTTCTGTGGTTAGGACCTTGTTGTTGTGGACGTGTAAAAGAGGCTGGCCAGAGACTTGCTGTCCAGTCCTGTGCAGACTCGGGAGGTTGGTGGGTTGGCTCGGAGGGATTGGCCAGTCCTGTCCAGCCCATTGCAGACTCGGGAGGTTGGTGGGTTGGCTCGGAGGGATTGGCCAGTCCTGTCCAGCCCATTGCAGACTCGGGAGGTTGGTGGGTTGGCTCGGAGGGATTGACCAGTCCTGTCCAGCCCATTGCAGACTCGGGAGGCCGGGTTGGCTCTGAGGGATTGGCCAGTCCTGTCCAGCCCATTGCAGACTCCTCGAGGTTGGTGGGTTGGCTCGGAGGATTGGCCAGTCCTGTCCAGCCCATTGCAGACTCCGGGAGGTTGGTGGGTTGGCTCGGAGGATTGGCCAGTCCTGTCCAGCCCATTGCAGACTCGGGAGGTTGGTGGGCTGGCTCGAGGATTGGCCAGTCCTGTCCAGCCCATTGCAGACTCGGGAGGTTGGTGGGTTGGCTCGGGAGGGATTGGCCAGTCCTGTGCAGCCCATTGCAGACTCTCGGAGGTTGGTGGGGTTGGTCGGAGGATTGGCCAGTCCTGTCCAGCCCATTGCAGACTCGGGAGGAGGTTGGTGGGTTCCAGCCCATTGCAGACTTGGGAGGTTGGTGGGTTGGCTCGGAGGGATTGGCCAGTCCTGTCCAGCCCATTGCAGACTCGGGAGGTTGGTGGGTTGGCTCGGAGGGATTGGCCAGTCATGTGC
The DNA here is from genome assembly GCF_034236695.1 of Oncorhynchus nerka. Taxonomy (NCBI): domain Eukaryota; kingdom Metazoa; phylum Chordata; class Actinopteri; order Salmoniformes; family Salmonidae; genus Oncorhynchus; species Oncorhynchus nerka. The sequence continues at coordinate 10,984 of NW_027037028.1, forward strand.
AGCCAGGCACTTTTCAAGAGTGACTGAGCACAAAGATGGAGGGAGGGAGGAGAGAGGGGGGACGTAGGCTTGGAGAGAGAGCGGGAGAGAGAGATAGAAAGGAAGAGAAGAGTGTGGGGAGAAGGAAGGGGGGAAGGATTAATGAGTAAGGAGAAGTCATGACTTGGCAAGGGTGATTGTAGTACACACACACACACACACACACACACACACACACACACACACCTCCTCTGGGTTGGCTCATAGACATGCAGGCCATGCCAGTGCAGGGCTGTGGCGTATGAATCACGCATGCGCTCCTTCCTCTGTCTTCTCAGTCAGTGTGCCGTGGAGCGGTTTCAGGTGCGGGGTTACTGCTGGCACCAGATTCCAGGCCTACGGCATTAACAGGGGAGTAGGCAGGAGGCCAGATGCAACTCTACAAACTTTAACCTCTCCCTCAACTAATCCCTCCCTACACTAGCAACCTTCTCTTGTTCTTTCTTCTTATTCTCTCCTTCAGTCCCGCTCTTAATTTCTCCTCCCACACCCTCCTCTCCTCTTCTCTCTCCCTCTCTCTCCTAGTCCCCTCTCATTTTAAGTGAAGTCAGTGAGCTGACTTAAATAAGGGCTGAACACTACAGCTGTTACCAACTTCAAAAGGCCGCTCGTTCAGAGTGGAGCTCTGAACGGGGGTGAGGGTGGGGGGAATAATGTGCCTATTAAAAACTTACTTAAAGCCCCTTTTACTCCTGTGGCTCTCTGGGCCTAGCTAATCTGATTACGGACAGGCCAGCTATGTCTCCCCTTCAGCCCAGCCCAACTATGTCTAGCAGAAGAAGGAGAGACAACACAAAGATACTGTTCACATTGACCCTACTATACAGTATCCCTCTTCTCTCTCGCCGACGGATGTGATCTTCCCACGATGCAGTGCTCTAACAGAGAGGTCACCTCAGAGACGCCTTCGCGCCCACTGGTTGTGTTTCATCAGCAGGTCACTTCACTGCTCTGCAAATGGAGCCTCACACATAACTGATTATACACTACTGATTAGCTCACTGCTGGCACCATAGTAAAGCCCTTTGTAGGCGTTTTGAAGTATTTCACTTGGAAGAAGGTAACATAATGTAACATTTGAATCAACGCATGGTCGGTGTTTCAGTGTACGGTATGTACCAAGGTTGAATATGTGATGCAGTATGAATGAATGTGTGGTATGGAGCTGCTGTGAACAGAAACCGCCCTGAATCACCTTCAACCCTGATATTTCTGGAGCCTATTAAAATAGTTCCCCATTTTCATTTCAAACACATCCAGTTACAAACGTTATGGCATTATTACTACTCAGTCCTCCCCCTCCTCCCTCTTCTCTTCCCCCTCTCCTCTTCTCTTTCTCTCCCTTGGAGAGCTGAGCAGCCCCAGTGGACTGCATGGTCTTCTCTTCTTTAATATGAACGCCAAGCCATATCAGAGCCCTCCTTCCCCTCCTCCCTCCCCTCCCTTCGACTGGGCTTCATCACGCATGGGGAACATAGTAAAGTCAACTATGAGAGAGGGGCCTATAACTCGCACACTGCAGCCTTATTTCTGTAGATGAGCTATGGCTCGAATGGGCTCAGAGAGGCCCATTCTGGGATGCACATTTTCAATCCGACTAAAACACTGAAAAGTCAGCAGCACAGAGAAGAAAAAAAACGTCAAACTTTAAAGGCGTATTATGCACACAGTCTGTAGAGAGTTAAAACTGAGAGCACGTCCCCCCCCGCCCGCCGCCCGCCCCTCTTGGCCTTCTCAGAACACAAGCAGCTGATATAAATATCAGTAACAAAACAAGACCAGGGGACAGCAGAGGTGGAACTGCTCAATGAATTCCTTTTGCACCCAAATGATCAGAAACCCACTCTGTTGGGGACGTGTGAAGCTTATCGTTTGAATCAGGGCTGATTTGTGCAGAGATTTAATGCGGGTATAAATAGGAATGGACTGCTTCTTGTGCGCTTTAGGAGAGTTGTGTAACATTCATCTCGGACACTAACCCATTCCTATGCTACTACTCTTTTAGTTAACCACATGCTTTGAGCCTGACTTGATTTAGACAATAGTAGGTAGTTAGTCATTGTAATGGGTCCATTTTGTCACCTATTTCCACTAAACCTTGTTTCATGACGTAAGTGTTAAGGTGTACTAGTATTTATGTACAGTATGTCTGTCCCGTGTATGCGTGCATGTTTATGTCACACCAATAATTATTTGCCACAGTAAGGTTCTGTCGTCTCTCTGGTCCACGCTAAGCTGTCATTATGAACATGGCTGTCCAGCCTCCTCCCTGTCTCTCTGACTCGGTGCTGCTGACACTGTCTTCCTCAGCTCTCAACGCTTAATTACAGATCTCATAATGATGATGTCATGGCTGTGGCGTCTCCTGACACTCTCGGGCCCATGGACAGGGCTGAGTTGTCTCTCTTCCTCCCCTCTCATCGCCTCTGTAGGTTTACCCTCGACTCACCCATCTTTTGTCTCACCCATATCCCTCCTCTAACTGCCCTACAGGGACTCTTGTATCAGACCCATTGTCTTAATGACTGGTATCCTTCTATACCTCTCCCCCTTCTATACCTCTTTCCCTTCTATACCTCTGCTCCTTCTACATCTCTTTCCCTTCTATACCTCTGCCCCTTCTATACCTCTTTCCCTTCTATACCTCTGCCCCTTCTATACCTCTGCCCCTTCTATACCTCTGCCCCTTCTATATCACTGCCCCTTCTATACCTCTGCCCCTTCTATACCTCTTTCCCTTCTATACCTCTGCCCCTTCTATATCACTGCCCCTTCTATACCTCTTTCCCTTCTATACCTCTGCCCCTTCTATATCACTGCCCCTTCTATACCTCTTCCCCTTCTATACCTCTGCTCCTTCTATATCTCTTTCCCTTCTATACCTCTGCCCCTTCTATATCACTGCCCCTTCTATACCTCTTCCCCTTCTATACCTCTGCCCCTTCTATACCTCTGCTCCTTCTATACCTCTTTCCCTTCTATACCTCTGCTCCTTCTATATCTCTTTCCCTTCTATACCTCTGCCCCTTCTATACCTCTGCCCCTTCTATATCACTTCCTCTTCTATACCTCTGCCCCTTCTATACCTCTGCCCCTTCCATACCTCTGCCCCTTCTATATCACTGCCCCTTCTATATCACTGCCCCTTCTATATCACTGCCCCTTCTATACCCCTGCCCCTTCTATATCACTTCCCCTTCTATACCTCTGCCCCTTCTATACCTCTCTGCCCCTTCTATATCTATACTGCCCCTTCTATATCTGCCCCTTCTATACCTCTGCCCCTTCTATACCTCTTCCCCTTCTATACCTCTGTCCTTCTATATCACTGCCCTTCTATACCTCTGCCCCTTCTATATCACTTCCCCTTCTATACCTCTGCCCTTCTATACCTCTGCCCTTCTATATCACTGCCCCTTCTATATCACTTCCCTTCTATACCTCTGCCCCTTCTATACCTCTTTCCCTTCTATATCACTGCCCCTTCTATACCTCTGCCCCTTCTATACCTCTGCCCCTTCTATACCTCTTTCCCTTCTATATCACTGCCCCTTCTATACCTCTGCCCCTTCTATACCTCTTCCCCTTCTATATCACTGCCCCTTCTATACCTCTGCCCCTTCTATACCTTTTTCCCCTTCTACCCATTCTCTTACCCCAGGTGTCCTCTCTCCTAGTGTTCCTCATACCCCCCTGATGTTTAGTGTGCGCCTGGGATCCTATGTGATTATTTGTTCTGTGGACGTGGTTATTTAACTTCCCTGCTGAACAAGTAGATAAGGAGCTCTACAACTGTTTTGACAAGAATGGACTTGTGCCAAAAAAGAGGGAGAATAAAGTGTGTGTGTCTCTCGGTCTTGTTATCCGCATCATTTCCCATCATCCTCTCTGAGTTTGCAATGTTTACAGGTTACACACTGTTGAGATGTAAATGTATATAAAAGGGCGAGGAAAGATGTTGATTTCTTCTTGTTGGTGGAAGTGTTTGAATTGTGTCGTCGAACCAGACGGCGTGAGGAAGAGGTAGACTGCATTGAATGAACGGCGTTAAGAAACGGATGTATACAGGCACTTGAATTCCTCCCGCAACACCTGAGAGGTGAGGTAGATGGTGACTGCAGGCCAAGAGAATGTTGATTGCAAATCTGTGTGGATGTGATGTCTCCTGCTGCACTCTTCCACCTGGGGAATGTGTTACCTAATGGGCCACCAAACTGCCCCAAGACCACATCTCTTATCATAGATATTAGATGACCCAGCTGGAGAAGAAAAGCGCAGAAAAAGAGGGATCCATCATGAGGAATAAGACCTGTGTAGAAAAACAGGATTGAAGCCTCTTTTTTTTCAGAGGAAAAGAATGGTAGGTAATGTTATCTTGTTCACATTTACAAGAATCCTGCGCGCCGAGGCTATGGGTTTCGAGTTTCTAATATGTATATAAAGTTTCACTGCACAATGGATCTTTTGTGTAGTGCAAACTGAACCCACCCTCCTCCTCCCCCCTCTTGTAAAATAAATGCATTCATGTGCTTGTGGGGCTGCGAGGACTCAGGTTTCTGCTATCTTTGTGTTCCGTGTCGTCACTCGCCCCCACATCTCACACAGGCAGGCGCTCTGCCAGTGCCGCTTCCAGCCACGGATTAGGGAGAATCCGGGAAACAACGGGTCCTGACAAACGGCAGCATGACAGGTAACCGAAGTTGCACAGGGGAGAGAGGAGGCAGACGATATTACGGAGCTTTTTGTTTTCTGGGCACTTTTAGCTGGCTACTTAAGTGCCTGATCCCAAATCTGTGCCTTGTAATTACAGTAGTGGGCCCCATTAGGGCAGAGAGGTCTTGGGGGATTATGCTCCTTCTCTTCTTTCCTTTGTGTGTGTCTATGTGGGTTTGAGCGAGAGTGTGTAGTGTAGTGTGTGTAGGTGTGTGAATGCAGGCACATTTGTGTCCGTGGTGTCATTGTGGTGTCTATCTGGCTGGTCAGTCTCAAGCTTCCACTCAGTGATAGTCTGTTCACTTCCTGTGGTCATGAGGAGGCTGTGTAGCTCTGCTCCTGAGCATGTGTGTGTGGTACAGCAGGGCCCCTCTCTCTTCCTGTGTCACACAGCCACAGAGCCAGCAGAGGAGCAGGAAGAGGCCTCCCCAGACTGATCCCCTGTGTCCACTATCTTCATCCACCACCTCTCTCTCCCTCCCTCCCTCTTTCTTTCCCCTCTCTCCTTCTCCTCCCCCCTCTCTTTGCTCTCTCCTCCTCCTCCTCTCCCTCTCCGTGCTGATGTGGGGAGATTTGTGGTGATTATGACAGGGCTGTCACAGTGATGAGCGGGCGGCGTGGCGTGTGTCATGTCGACTTGACGGCCCCTTTTGGTGTCACGTCTGTGGAGACGGGGCGGCGCCGGGCCAGGCGGAACAGGCACCAGATTAATGGAGGGCAAGGCCTCTTACGAGCAAGGCCTCTTACGGAGGGATTTGTAGTCAGCCAGAGATCAGGGGGCCAAAGCCTGGCATTGTCTTTAAAGGAGCAAGCAGCGGGCCTGAGTGAGCAAACAAACAAGACAGAGGGACTAAACCACTGGGCACCAAATGTGGTGGGCTGAAAATGACATCGCTGCCTCCACCTTCTGGGCTCGAGACAGTAACATGTCATGCTGTGTGAGATCCATCCCAACCAGCCAACGTGAGATAGATCCTGCCTCTTTAAGCTGCTAGCTTTCTTAATAGATTCTTAAGCACGGGCTTTAGTGCATGTTAAACCAGGATTACCCAATCAATTATGGCCTGTACCAACTAGGATTACTTAAACACTACATTTTTCTTGTTTAGAGGCTAAAAGCAGGGAAACTAAGGGAGCGGCGCTGCCGTTGATAAGAAGAGTCTACCAGGGTCACAGTGACTCCAGACATAGGATGCCGCGAGGCAGAGACAACACTCCAGCAGCATCACGGGTAGTGGACGGTCCAAATGGCTGCACATCGGCTCATCTGAGATTTCCAGAGCTCAAAACTCTAGCATACTTAAGAGCTGGGAAAAGGGAAA
>NW_027037029.1:0-17061 GCF_034236695.1 Oncorhynchus nerka
CTGAGGAACCACTGAGTCTGGGCTGAGGAACCACTGGGTCTGGGCTGAGGAACCACTGGGTCTGGGCTGAGGAACCACTGAGTCTGGGCTGAGGAACCACTGAGTCTGGGCTGAGGAACCACTGGGTCTGGGCTGAGGAACCACTGGGTCTGGGCTGAGGAACCACTGAGTCTGGGCTGAGGAACCACTGAGTCTGGGCTGAGGAACCACTGAGTCTGGGCTGAGGAACCACTGAGTCTGGGCTGAGGAACCACTGAGTCTGGGCTGAGGAACCACTGAGTCTGGGCTGAGGAACCACTGAGAGTCTGTCCTAAAGGAACCACTGAGTCTGGGCTGAGGAACCACTGAGTCTGGGCTGAGGAACCACTGAGTCTGGGCTGAGGAACCACTGAGTCTGGGCTGAGGAACCAGGAACCACTGAGTCTGGGCTGAGTCTGGGCTGAGGAACCACTGAGTCTGGGCTGAGGAACCACTGAGTCTGGGCTGAGGAACCACTGAGTCTGGGCTGAGGAACCACTGGGAGTCTGTCCTGAGGAACCACTGGGAGTCTGTCCTGAGGAACCACTGGGAGTCTGGGCTGAGGAACCACTGGGAGTCTGGGCTGAGGAACCACTGAGTCTGGGCTGAGGAACCACTGGGAGTCTGGGCTGAGGAACCACTGGGAGTCTGGGCTGAGGAACCACTGGGAGTCTGGGCTGAGGAACCACTGGGAGTCTGGGCTGAGGAACCACTGGGAGTCTGGGCTGAGGGAACCACTGGGAGTCTGGGCTGAGGAACCACTGAGGAACCACTGAGTCTGGGCTGAGGAACCACTGGGAGTCTGGGCTGAGGAACCACTGGGAGTCTGGGCTGAGGAACCACTGAGTCTGGGCTGAGGAACCACTGGGAGTCTGGGCTGCACCTGAGGAACCACTGGGAGTCTGGGCTGAGGAACCACTGGGAGTCTGTCCTGAGGAACCACTGAACCACTGAGTCTGGGCTGAACCACTGAGTCTGAACCACTGGGAGTCTGGGCTGAGGAACACTGGGTCTGGGCTGAGGAACCACTGGGTCTGGGCTGAGGAACCACTGGGAGTCTGGGCTGAGGAACCACTGAGAGTCTGGGCTGAGGAACCACTGGGTCTGGGCTGAGGAACCACTGGGTCTGGGCTGAGGAACCACTGAGTCTGGGCTGAACCACTGTCTGGGCTGAGGTCTGTCCTGAGGAACCACTGAGTGGGCTGAGGAACCACTGTTATCTGAGGAACCACTGAGTCTGGGCTGAGTCTGTCTGGGCTGAGGAACCACTGAGTCTGGGCTGAGGAACCACTGTTAGCTCTGGAGTCTGGGCTGAGGAACCACTCTAGTCTGGGCTGAGGAACCACTGAGTCTGGGCTGAACCACTGAGTCTGTCCTGAGGAACCATGTTATCTGGGCTCACTGGGTCTGGGCTGAGGAACCACTGAGTCTGGGCTGAACCACTGGGTCTGGGCCTCTGGGTCTGGGGCTGAGGAGTCTGGGCTGAGGAACCACTGAGTCTGGGCTGAGGAACCACTGAGTCTGGGCTGAGGAACCACTGGGTCTGGGCTGAGGAACCACTGGGTCTGGGCTGAGGAACCACTGAGTCTGGGCTGAGGAACCACTGAGTCTGGGCTGAGGAACCACTGAGTCTGGGCTGAGTGGTTCTGGGCTGAGGAACCACTGAGTCTGGGCTGAGGAACCACTGGGAGTCTGGGCTGAGGAACCACTGAGTCTGGGCTGAGGAACCACTGAGTCTGGGCTGAGGAACCACTGAGTCTGGGCTGAGGAACCACTGAGTCTGGGCTGAGGAACCACTGGGAGTCTGGGCTGAGGAACCACTGAGTCTGGGCTGAGGAACCACTGAGTCTGGGCTGAGGAACCACTGAGTCTGGGCTGAGGAACCACTGAGTCTGGGCTGAGGAACCACTGAGTCTGGGCTGAGGAACCACTGAGTCTGTCCTGAGGAACCACTGAGTCTGGGCTGAGGAACCACTGAGTCTGGGCTGAGGAACCACTGAGAGTCTGGGCTGAGGAACCACTGAGTCTGTCCTGAGGAACCACTGAGTCTGTCCTGAGGAACCACTGAGTCTGGGCTGAGGAACCACTGAGTCTGGGCTGAGGAACCACTGAGTCTGGGCTGAGGAACCACTGGGTCTGGGCTGAGGAACCCACTGTGTCTGGGCTGAGGAACCACTGAGTCTGGGCTGAGGAACCACTGAGTCTGGGCTGAGGAACCACTGAGTCTGGGCTGAGGAACCACTGGGAGTCTGTCCTGAGGAACCACTGAGTCTGGGCTGAGGAACCACTGAGTCTGGGCTGAGGAACCACTGAGTCTGGGCTGAGGAACCACTGAGTCTGGGCTGAGGAACCACTGAGTCTGGGCTGAGGAACCACTGAGTCTGGGCTGAGGAACCACTGAGTCTGGGCTGAGGAACCACTGAGTCTGGGCTGAGGAACCACTGAGTCTGGGCTGAGGAACCACTGAGTCTGGGCTGCACCATGTTATCTCCTCTCTCATACTGACTCTAGTCTGTCCTGAGGAACCACTGAGTCTGGGCTGCACCATGAGGAACCACTGGCTCTGGGCTGAGGAACCACTGAGTCTGGGCTGAGGAACCACTGAGTCTGGGCTGCAGGAACTGAGGAACCACTGAGGTCTGGGCTGAGGAACCACTGAGTCTGGGCTGAGGAACCACTGAGTCTGGGCTGAGGAACCACTGGGAGTCTGGGCTGAGGAACCACTGAGTCTGGGCTGAGGAACCACTGAGTCTGGGCTGCTGCACCATGGAACTGACTCTAGTCTGGGCTGAGGAACCACTGGGAGTCTGTCCTGAGGAACCCTCTGGCTGGAACCACTGTCTGGGCTGAGGAACCACTGAGTCTGTCCTGAGGAACCACTGGGCTGAGTCTGTCCTGAGGAACCACTGAGAGTCTCTGAGGAACCATACTGAGGAACCACTGAGTCTGGGCTGAGGAACCACTGAGTCTGGGCTGAACCAGGTTAACTCACTGAACCTCTGAGTCTGGGCTGAGGAACCACTGAGTCTGGGCTGCACCAACCACTGAGTCTGGGCTGACTCTAGTCTGTCCTGAGGAACCACTGAGTCTGGGCTGAGGAACCACTGGGAGTCTGGGCTGAGGAACCACTGGGAGTCTGTCCTGAGGAACCACTGAGTCTGGGCTGAGGAACCACTGAGTCTGGGCTGAGGAACCACTGAGTCTGTCCTGAAACCATGTTATCTCTGAGGAACTCATACCACTGAGTCTGGGCTGAGGAACCACTGAGTCTGGGCTGAGGAACCACTGAGTCTGTCCTGAGGAACCACTGGGAGTCTGGGCTGAGGAACCACTGAGTCTGGGCTGAGGAACCACTGAGTCTGGGCTGAGGAACCACTGAGTCTGTCCTGAGGAACCACTGGGAGTCTGGGTCCTGAGGAACCACTGGGAGTCTGTCCTGAGGAACCACTGGGAGTCTGTCCTGAGGAACCACTGGGAGTCTGTCCTGAGGAACCACTGGGAGTCTGTCCTGAGGAACCACTGGGAGTCTGGCCTGAGGAACCACTGGGAGTCTGTCCTGAGGAACCACTGGGAGTCTGTCCTGAGGAACCACTGGGAGTCTGTCCTGAGGAACCACTGAGTCTGGGCTGAGGAACCACTGGGAGTCTGTCCTGAGGAACCACTGGGAGTCTGTCCTGAGGAACCACTGGGAGTCTGTCCTGAGGAACCACTGGGAGTCTGTCCTGAGGAACCACTGGGAGTCTGTCCTGAACCACTGTTATCTCCACTCTCATGCTGACTCTAGTCTGTCCTGAGGAACCACTGAGTCTGGGCTGCACCATGTTATCTCCTCTCTCATACTGACTCTAGTCTGTCCTGAGGAACCACTGAGTCTGGGCTGCACCATGTTATCTCCTCTCTCATACTGACTCTAGTCTGTCCTGAGGAACCACTGGGAGTCTGTCCTGAGGAACCACTGGGAGTCTGTCCTGAGGAACCTCTGGGAGTCTGTCCTGTACCATGTTATCTCCTCTCTCATACTGACTCGAGTCTGTCCTGAGGAACCACTGAGTCTGGGCTGAGGAACCACTGGGTCTGTCCTGAGGAACCACTGGGCTGAGGTCTGTCTGGGCTGAGGAACCACTGGGAGTCTGTCCTGAGGAACCACTGGGAGTCTGTCCTGAGGAACCACTGGGAGTCTGTCCTGAGGAACCACTGGGAGTCTGTCCTGAGGAACCACTGGGAGTCTGTCCTGAGGAACCACTGGGAGTCTGTCCTGAGGAACCACTGGGAGTCTGTCCTGAGGAACCACTGGGAGTCTGGGCTGAGGAACCACTGGGAGTCTGGGCTGAGGAACCACTGGGAGTCTGTCCTGAGGAACCACTGGGAGTCTGTCCTGAGGAACCACTGGGAGTCTGTCCTGAGGAACCACTGGGAGTCTGTCCTGAGGAACCACTGGGAGTCTGTCCTGAGGAACCACTGGGAGTCTGTCCTGAGGAACCACTGAGTCTGTCCTGAGGAACCACTGAGTCTGTCCTGAGGAACCACTGGGAGTCTGTCCTGAGGAACCACTGGGAGTCTGTCCTGAGGAACCACTGGGAGTCTGTCCTGAGGAACCACTGGGAGTCTGTCCTGAGGAACCACTGGGAGTCTGTCCTGAGGAACCACTGGGAGTCTGTCCTGAGGAACCACTGGGAGTCTGTCCTGAGGAACCACTGGAGTCTGTCCTGAGGAACCACTGAGTCTGTCCTGAGGAACCACTGGGAGTCTGTCCTGAGGAACCACTGGGAGTCTGTCCTGAGGAACCACTGGGAGTCTGTCCTGAGGAACCACTGGGAGTCTGTCCTGAGGAACCACTGGGAGTCTGTCCTGAGGAACCACTGGGAGTCTGTCCTGAGGAACCACTGGGAGTCTGTCCTGAGGAACCACTGAGTCTGGGCTGAGGAACCACTGAGTCTGGGCTGAGGAACCACTGAGTCTGTCCTGAGGAACCACTGAGTCTGGGCTGAGGAACCACTGAGTCTGTCCTGAGGAACCACTGAGTCTGGGCTGAGGAACCACTGGGAGTCTGTCCTGAGGAACCACTGAGTCTGGGCTGAGGAACCACTGGGAGTCTGTCCTGAGGAACCACTGAGTCTGGGCTGAGGAACCACTGAGTCTGTCCTGAGGAACCACTGAGTCTGGGCTGCACCGCCACTTATCCTGCACAGAAGTTAACACACTTGAATAATTCAACAAGGCCGTGTAGAAATGTTGAAACAGTTTTATGTTCGCAAAACAATGTCTAAAACACTTTCCAATGCAGGAAGGTATCGATAGCTTTGTAGGCTAACATTCCTTGCTAGCTTACAGCTGAAACCAACATCAATTCACTACCGTACCTTGTCTGTTTATAATATGCAAACCATAATTCAAAATATTGCTGATTTTACAAAGCTGATAGTCACTAAAAAGTCCCTCACGTCTCCCAGTCAAGATCATCATTACTGAAGGCTGTGACTTTGCATGAATGAGGTCATGGGTATCACTTTCATAAAATATATATTGCTTCTTAAATGCAAATGTTGATCAGTACAATAAAATAAGTCCTAAATGGAAGGGGAAACTGTAGTCTCGTGAAATCAGCCAAAACGAGCTCAATAACTCCATGCCATCACACTCCTGTTGAATGTCTATTCTCCTGTTGAATATCTATTCCTCTCTATTGTGACTAGACCTGGGTAAATCAAGATGTATCCAAGGAGATTTACTTTTAAAATAAATGACATTTTTATGTATTTTATTTAGTTACTAAAGTCAAATTGCTTGATTTAATGCACACATTACAATGTTTAATTTGAATGATATTGTATTATATTATTATTATTATTATTATATATATTATATTATATTATACTCCACTCTGGATCGAGTGACATGACACTGCTGTCGGGATACTGAACTCCACTCTGGATCGAGTGACATGACACTGCTGTCGGGATACTGAACTCCACTCTGGATCGAGTGACATTCTGTGACTTTGGCAGATGTTGTCATGCTATCTGCTATCGGGATACTGAACCTAGGATCGTGGTAACACTGCTATCGGGATACTGAACCTGGGATCGTGGTAACACTGCTGTCGGGATACTGAACCTGGGATCGTGGTAACACTGCTGTCGGGATACTGAACCTGGGATCGTGGTAACACTGCTGTCGGGATACTGAACCTGGGATCGTGGTAACGTTAGTGTTCACTGCTATCGGGATACTGAACCTGGGATCGTGGTAACGTTAGTGTTCACTGCTATCGGGATACTGAACCTGGGATCGTGGTAACGTTAGTGTTCACTGCTATCGGGATACTGAACCTGGGATCGTGGTAACACTAGGTGTTCACTGCTATCGGGATACTGAACCTGGGATCGTGGTAACACTAGGTGTTCACTGCTATCGGGATACTGAACCTGGGATCGTGGTAACACTAGGTGTTCACTGCTATCGGGATACTGAACCTGGGATCGTGGTAACACTAGGTGTTCACTGCTATCGGGATACTGAACCTGGGATCGTGGTGACACTGCTGTCGGGATACTGAACCTGGGATCGTGGTGACACTGCTATCGGGATACTGAACCTGGGATCGTGGTGACACTAGGTGTTCACTGCTATCGGGATACTGAACCTAGGATCGTGGTAACACTGCTGTCGGGATACTGAACCTGGGATCGTGGTAACACTGCTGTCGGGATACTGAACCTGGGATCGTGGTGACACTGCTGTCGGGATACTGAACCTGGGATCGTGGTAACACTGCTGTCGGGATACTGAACCTGGGATCGTGGTGACACTGCTGTCGGGATACTGAACCTGGGATCGTGGTAACGTTAGTGTTCACTGCTATCGGGATACTGAACCTGGGATCGTGGTAACGTTAGTGTTCACTGCTATCGGGATACTGAACCTGGGATCGTGGTGACACTGCTGTCGGGATACTGAACCTGGGATCGTGGTGACACTGCTGTCGGGATACTGAACCTGGGATCGTGGTGACACTGCTGTCGGGATACTGAACCTGGGATCGTGGTGACACTGCTATCGGGATACTGAACCTGGGATCGTGGTAACGTTAGTGTTCACTGCTATCGGGATACTGAAGCTGGGATCGTGGTGACACTGCTGTCGGGATACTGAACCTGGGATCGTGGTGACACTGCTATCGGGATACTGAACCTAGGATCGTGGTAACGTTAGTGTTCACTGCTATCGGGATACTGAACCTAGGATCGTGGTGACGTTAGTGTTCACTGCTATCGGGATACTGAACCTGGGATCGTGGTAACACTAGGTGTTCACTGCTATCGGGATACTGAACCTGGGATCGTGGTGACACTGCTGTCGGGATACTGAACCTAGGATCGTGGTAACACTGCTGTCGGGATACTGAACCTGGGATCGTGGTGACACTGCTATCGGGATACTGAACCTAGGATCGTGGTGACACTGCTATCGGGATACTGAACCTGGGATCGTGGTAACACTGCTGTCGGGATACTGAACCTGGGATCGTGGTAACACTAGGTGTTCACTGCTATCGGGATACTGAACCTGGGATCGTGGTAACGTTAGTGTTCACTGCTATCGGGATACTGAACCTGGGATCGTGGTAACACTGCTGTCGGGATACTGAACCTGGGATCGTGGTAACACTGCTGTCGGGATACTGAACCTGGGATCGTGGTAACACTAGGTGTTCACTGCTATCGGGATACTGAACCTGGGATCGTGGTGACACTGCTGTCGGGATACTGAACCTGGGATCGTGGTAACACTGCTGTCGGGATACTGAACCTGGGATCGTGGTAACACTGCTGTCGGGATACTGAACCTGGGATCGTGGTGACACTGCTATCGGGATACTGAACCTGGGATCGTGGTAACACTGCTGTCGGGATACTGAACCTGGGATCGTGGTAACACTGCTGTCGGGATACTGAACCTGGGATCGTGGTGACACTGCTGTCGGGATACTGAACCTGGGATCGTGGTAACGTTAGTGTTCACTGCTGTCGGGATACTGAACCTAGGATCGTGGTAACACTGCTGTCGGGATACTGAACCTGGGATCGTGGTAACGTTAGTGTTCACTGCTATCGGGATACTGAACCTAGGATCGTGGTAACACTGCTGTCGGGATACTGAACCTGGGATCGTGGTGACACTGCTGTCGGGATACTGAACCTGGGATCGTGGTGACACTGCTGTCGGGATACTGAACCTGGGATCGTGGTAACGTTAGTGTTCACTGCTATCGGGATACTGAAGCTGGGATCGTGGTGACACTGCTGTCGGGATACTGAACCTGGGATCGTGGTGACACTGCTATCGGGATACTGAACCTGGGATCGTGGTGACACTAGGTGTTCACTGCTATCGGGATACTGAACCTGGGATCGTGGTAACGTTAGTGTTCACTGCTATCGGGATACTGAACCTGGGATCGTGGTGACACTAGTGTTCACTGCTACGGTCTTCTAAAGTGGGGTTCTAGAGAGCGGGTATATCTCGTGTGTGTGTGGCTCAGTTGGTAGACCATGGCACTTGGCAATACCAGGGCTGTGGGTTCAGTACTCCAATACCAGGGCTGTGGGTTCAGTACTGCAATACCAGGGCTGTGGGTTCAGTACTCCAATACCAGGGCTGTGGGTTCAGTACTCCAATACCAGGGCTGTGGGTTCAGTTTCCGCTGGTGTCACCAGTACTGGGGAGGAAAAAATAATGTAAGCATCAATTATTATATATTTTTCTTTTGTATGTTTACTCCACGTGTAACTCTGTGTTGAACTGCTTTGCTTTATCTTGGCCAGGTCGCAGTTGCAAATGAGAACTTGTTCTCAACTGGCCTACCTGGTTAAATAAAAATAGTGAGGTGATTTGAATAAATGGATCTGCTAAATGGCATGTGTCTGAGTGTACAGTGGTCTGGTCTTTCTCTGCTAAATGGCATGTATCTGAGTGTACAGTGGTCTGGTCTTTCTCTGCTAAATGGCATGTATCTGAGTGTACAGTGGTCTGGTCTTTCTCTGGTTCCTGTAGAAACTTGGAGGTAAACCCAGGATGGATATGGTGAGTTAACGGCCCCACCCTGCTGGGCTTGCTTGGCTCTATGGCCCCGCCCCACCCCCACCCCACCCTACTGGGCTTTAGCGCGCCTTGGCACGGCACAGTCTGCTGGCTGGCTTGGCTTGGCACGGCGCAGTCTGCTGGCTTGGCTTGGCACGGCGCAGTCTGCTGGCTTGGCTTGGCACGGCGCAGTCTGCTGGCTTGGCTTGGCACGGCGCAGTCTGCTGGCTTGGCTTGGCACGGCGCAGTCTGCTGGCTTGGTGGAATGTTGGACAATGTAATATACGATGACATCCTGATCATCAATCTGCAGTGTTCTCTCTCTCGCCCGTCTTTCACTTCTCTCTCTCTCGTCTCCTTTGCTCTCTTCACGACAACAGGAGCAAATCATTGAATGATATCAGGCGGTTCCCGTCGCCTACGCAAGTGGTGCGCCAGGTTTCTGAGGGTGGCATGGAGCTGAGCCCCGGCGCCGTGAGCCAAGACCAGCTGCAGATGGTCAGAGCCCGGGTCCACGAGAGTGAGGCCAAGTGGCACAACGTGAGTCCACACACACTTGCATCCATTACCTGTCCCATCCTGACCGGTAGAACTAGTCACCTGTCCCATCCTGACCGGTAGAACTAGTCACCTGTCCCGCCCTGACCGGTAGAACTAGTCACCTGTCCCGCCCTGACCGGTAGAACTAGTCACCTGTCCCATCCTGACCGGTAGAACTAGTCACCTGTACCATCCTGACTAGTAGAACTAGTCACCCTGACCTCTTAAGTGTTTAAAAACCACACCCCCTGGAGGTCTTCACTGGGTTAATTGGTGTTTAAAAACCACACCCCCTGGAGGTCTTCACTGGGTTAATTGGTGTTTAAAAACCACACCCCTGGAGTCTTCACCGGTTAATTGGTGTTTAAAACCACACCCCTGGAGGTCTTCACTGGGTTAATTGGTGTTTAAAACCACACCCCTGGAGGTCTTCATCCTGGGTTAATTGGTGTTTAAAACCACAGTCCCCTGGAGGTCTTCACTGGGTTAATTGGTGTTTAAAACCACACCCCTGGAGGTCTTCACTGGGTTAATTGGTGTTTAAAAACCACACCCCTGAGTCTTCACTGGGTTAATTGGTGTTTAAAAACCACACCCCCTGGAGGTCTTCACTGGGTTAATTGGTGTTTATAAACCACACCCCCTGGAGGTCTTCACTGGGTTAATTGGTGTTTATAAACCACACCCCCTGGAGGTCTTCACTGGGTTAATTGGTGTTTATAAACCACACCCCCTGGAGGTCTTCACTGGGTTAATTGGTGTTTAAAAACCACACCCCCTGGAGGTCTTCACTGGGTTAATTGGTGTTTAAAAACCACACCCCCTGGAGGTCTTCACTGGGTTAATTGGTGTTTAAAAACCACACCCCCTGGAGGTCTTCACCGGGTTAATTGTTGCCGCTACAAATGAATTCAACAGCAGTTCTTGTCTCTGTCGTGATTCATCTTGTTTTTAAGTGTTTCCCCTACCTCCTGTCAGGACCTGACCGAGTGGAAGCTCCGGCGGCACAGGTCTACCTGTGACCTGCGGAGGAAGATGCAGGAGAGGGATAACATCGTCCTGATGGCCAACGCAGGGCGGGTACAGTCGGGACGTTCAAGAGTCTGCAAGAGGACCGGTGGGGACGGACATGGAAGACAGACTTAAAGAGGGATAACATCGTCCTGATGGCCAACACTTCCACACTGCCCCTACCGGATGGTATCGCGCCGTCCCAACCTTCGCTCTCTCTCCCCGCTACTCTCTCCTCTTCCATCCTATCATCTCTTCCCTCTGCTCAAACCTTCTCCAACCTATCTCCTGATTCTGCCTCCTCAACCCTCCTCTCCTCCCTTTCTGCATCCTTTGACTCTCTATGTCCCCTATCCTCCAGGCCGGCTCGGTCCTCCCCTCCCGCCTCCGTGGCTCGACGACTCATTGCGAGCTCACAGAACAGGGCTCCCGGGCAGCCGAGCGGAAATGGAGGAAAACTCGCCTCCCTGCGGACCTGGCATCCTTTCACTCCTCCTCTCTACATTTTCCTCTTCTGTCTCTGCTGCTAAAGCCACTTTCTACCACTCTAAATTCCAAGCATCAGCCTCTAACCCTAGGAAGCTCTTTGCCACCTTCTCCTCACTCCTGAACCCCCCTCCCTCTCTGCAGATGACTTCGTCAACCATTTTTGAAAAGAAGGTCGACGACATCCGATCCTCGTTTGCTAAAGTCAAACGACACCGCTGGTTCTGCTCACTGCCCTACCCTGTGCTCTGACCTCTTTCTCCCCTCTCTCTCCAGATGAAATCTGCGTCTTGTAATGACGGCCGCCCAACAACCTGCCCGCTTGACCCTATCCCCTCCTCTCTTCTCCAGACCATTTCCGGAGACCTTCTCCCTTGCCTCACCTCGCTCATCAACTCATCCTGACCGCTGGCTACGTCCCTTCCGTCTTCAAAGAGAGCGAGAGTTGCACCCCTTCTGAAAAAACCTACACTCGATCCCTCCGATGTCAACAACTACAGACCAGTATCCCTTCTTTCTTTTCTCTCCAAAACTCTTGAACGTGCCGTCCTTGGCCAGCTCTCCCGCTATCTCTCTCAGAATGACCTTCTTGATCCAAATCGTCAGGTTTCAAGACTAGTCATTCAACTGAGACTGCTCTTCTCTGTATCACGGAGGCGCTCCCGCACTGCTAAAGCTAACTCTCTCTCCTCTGCTCTCATCCTTCTAGACCTATCGGCTGCCTTCGATACTGTGAACCATCAGATCCTCCTCTCCACCCTCTCCGAGTTGGGCATCGAGCGATGCCCGGCCCACGCTTGGATTGCGTCCTACCTGACAGGTCGCTCCCTACCAGGTGGCGTGGCGAGAATCTGTCTCTCACCACGCGCCGCTCACCACTGGCGTCCCCAGGGCTCTGTTCTAGAGCCCTCTCCTATTCTGCTATCACCAGTCCTTGGCTCTGTCATAACCTCACATGGTCTCTCCTATCATTGCCTATGCAGACGACACTTTTAATTAATCTTCTCCTTTCCCCCTTCTGGCGACCAGGTGAATCGCATCTCTGCATGTCTGGCAGACATATCAGTGTGGATGACGGATCACCACCTCAAGCTGAACCTCGGCAAGACGGGCTGCTCTTCCTCCCGGGGGAAAGGACTGCCCGTTCCATGATCTCGCCATCACGGTTGACAACTCCAGTTGTGTCCTCCTCCCAGAGCGCTAAGAACCAGCGTGATCCTGGACAACACCCTGTCGTTCTCAAATAACATCAAGGCGGTGGCCCGTTCCTGTAGGTTCATGCTCCCCAACATCCATGAAGTACGACCCTGCCTCACACAAGGCAGCGCAGGTCCTAATCCAGGCACTTGTCATCTCCCGTCTGGATTACTGCAACTCGATGTTGGCTGGGCTCCCTACCTGTGCCATTAAACCCCTACAACTCATCCAGAACGCCGCAGCCCGTCTGGTGTTCAACCTTCCCAAGTTCTCTCACGTCTTCAGCTCCTCGCTCTCTCCACTGGCTTCCAGTTGAAGCTCGCATCCGCTACAAGACCATGGTGTGCCTACGGAGCTGTGAGAACGGCACCTCAGTACCTCAGGCTCTGATCAGGCCCTACACCCAAACAAGGGCACTGCGTTCATCACCTCTGGCCTGCTCGCCTCCCTACCACTGAGAGTACAGTTCGCTCAGCCCAGTCAAAACTGATTCGCTGCTCTGGCCCCCAATGGTGGAACAAACTCCCTCACGACGCCAGGACAGCGGAGTCAATCACACCTTCCGGAGACACCTGAAACCCCACCTCTTTAAAGATACCTAGGATGGGATAAAGTAATCCTTCTCACCACCCCCTTAAAGATTTAGATGCACTATTGTAAAGGTAGCAGTTCCACTGGATGTCATAAGGTGAACGCGCCAGTTTGTAAGTCGCTCTGGATAAGAGCGTCTGCTAAAATGACTTAAATGTAAATGTTAAATCACTTTATAGTAGTGTGGGTGTGTGTGTGTGGGTGTATGTGGATGTGTGTGTGTGTGTGTGTATGCCCACCCATTCTGCTGTGACATGATCATCACTATTCATATGTTTCCTCTCTTCATCTGGTATCACAGGGAAGAGGATGAGGAAGTCCCTGTCAGCCCAATGGCCACAAGGTCTCTCCGTCCAGCTCGTTCAAGGAGGGTTCCTGGTGCTACGACCCACACCAGAGCTCCGCTGGCCCTCAACTCCTCCGTGGAGTCACCTATAGCCCCGTAGCGTCGGGAGCCCTTCACCGCCCCCAGCGTAACCCTCCCAGGGACCCGGAGCCGTGCCCCAATCAGAGCCCTGCGTCCTGGGGGAGAGTCTGCAGTGGGGCCAGACGGAGCTGGAGGATGGTCACTTTCCCCAACTCTGCCTCATCTCCTCCCAGACCCAGACCATCTCTGGCCCAACTCTTCTGTCTCCACTGGGTGAGACCACAACGTCTCCTTGCTCTCAAACGGGATCCCGACGACCCTCCCTGGATCTAGCTCCAGTCTTACTATTGGTACCAGTTCTTCTCTAACTACCTCTGACCCGGTGAACGGTACCGGCTCTAACCTAACCAGCGGTACCGGCTCTAACCTAACCAGCGGAACCGGCCCCTGTGCCTCCATGGACATCCCAGACCACGCCCTCCTCTCTACTGTAGAGTCCCTGACCTCGGTGGGAGCCCCGGGTCATGTCTCAGCTCCCCAGCAGCAGGAGCTTCCCCTCTACAGGTACAGCTCCAGGGCTCCGGGAGGAAGAGGAAGGGGAGGGGCATCTGCCTCTCTCCCCAGGGGATACCGCCGGTCTGAGGGCTCTTCGTCCTGCCTCTCTGCCGGCTTCACCCCCCGACCGTTTGGAGCCAAGTCCTCCAGAGTGTCCTCGCTACCCAGGCTCTACAATGTGAGGAATGCCTCTGGCCCCCCCACCCTCCCCGTCTCTCCCTCTTTCTGTCTCTGTGTGACTAATGCCCCCTTCATCTGTACAGTGTTTCAGTACCTCTGTCCCCCCCTCCCTCTGTCCCCCCCTCCCTCTGTCTCTGTGTGACTAATGCCCCCCTCCCTCTGTCTCTCCCTCCCTCTGTCTCTGTGACTAATGCCCCTTTAATTTGTACAGTGTGTTTCAGTACCTCTGTCCCTCCCTCCCTCTGTCCCTCCCTCCTCCTCTATCCCCCCTCCCTCTGTCCCCCTCCCTCTGTCTCTCTGTGATTAATGCCCCCTTCATTTGTACAGTGTGTTTCAGTACCTCTGTCCCCCCCTCCCTCTGTCTCTCTGTGACTAATGCCCCCCTCCCTCTGTCCCTCCCTCCCTCTGTCCCCCCTCCCTCTGTCTCTGTGACTAATGCCCCCTTCATTTGTACAGTGTGTTTCAGTATTATTCAGTTCTTCTGCAGGTTGTACACTACGTCTCTTGTGATTGGATGCTCCCGTGTTCACTGTCTGTATCTAAATACTACTGCCTCCCTTCAATGTGTGCTTGGTACTTGTAGTTCTCCTTGGTAGTAAGTGGAGGGAGAGGTGTTTGTGGTCTTTGTACTTGTAGTTCTCCCTGGTAGTGTGTGGGTGGTCTTGGTACTTGTAGTTCTTCTTGGTAGTATGTGGAGGGAGAATTGTGTGTGGTCTTGGTACTTGTAGTCCTCCTTGGTAGTAAGTGGAAGGAGGTGTGTGTGTTCTTGTAGTTCTCCTTGGTAGTATGTAGAGGGAGAGGTGTGTGTGGTCTTGTTACCGTGTGCTTCCTGATCCTCTTCCATCTCCTATGAATAATGCAGTAGTATAACAGACTGCTGGCTGACTCACTGCCCAGCCTGAGGCCCAATGGCACCCTAATCCCTATATAGGGCGGCAGGTAGCCTAGTGGTTAGAGGGGGCGGCAGGTAGCCTAGTGGTTAGAGGGGGCGGCAGGTAGCCTAGTGGTTAGAGGGGGCGGCAGGTAGCCTAGTGGTTAGAGGGGGCGGCAGGTAGCCTAGTGGTTAGAGGGGGCGGCAGGTAGCCTAGTGGTTAGAGGGGGCGGCAGGTAGCCTAGTGGTTAGAGCGTTGGGCCAGCAGCCTCTTTCCTGTATAGGGCGGCAGGGTAGCCTAGTGGTTAGAGCGTTGGGCCTGCAGCCTGTTCCCTATATAGGGCGGCAGGTAGCCTAGTGGTTAGAGGGGGCGGCAGGTAGCCTAGTGGTTAGAGGGGCGGCAGGTAGCCTAGTGGTTAGAGGGGGCGGCAGGTAGCCTAGTGGTTAGAGGGGCGCAGGTAGCCTAGTGGTTAGAGGGGGCGGCAGGTAGCCTGTTCCCTATATAGGGACGCAGGTAGCCTAGTGGTTAGAGCGTTGGGCCTGCACCCTGTTCCCTATATAGGGCCGCAGGTAGCCTAGTGGTTAGAGGGGCTGGCAGGTAGCCTAGCGGTTAGAGGGGGCGGCAGGTAGCCTAGCGGTTAGAGGGGGCCGGCAGGTAGCCTAGCGGTTAGAGGGGCCGGCAGGTAGCCTAGCGGTTAGAGGGGGCCGCAGGTAGCCTAGCGGTTAGAGGGGGCCGCAGGTAGCCTAGCGGTTAGAGGGGGCCGCAGGTAGCCTAGCGGTTAGAGGGGGCCGCAGGTAGCCTAGCGGTTAGAGGGGGCCGCAGGTAGCCTAGCGGTTAGAGGGGGCCGCAGGTAGCCTAGCGGTTAGAGGGGGCCGCAGGTAGCCTAGCGGTTAGAGGGGGCCGCAGGTAGCCTAGCGGTTAGAGGGGGCGGCAGGTAGCCTAGCGGTTAGAGGGGGCGGCAGGTAGCCTAGCGGTTAGAGGGGGCGGCAGGTAGCCTAGCGGTTAGAGGGGGCGGCAGGTAGCCTAGCGGTTAGAGCGTTGGGCCAGCACCCTGTTCCCTATATAGGGCGGCAGGTAGCCTAGCGGTTAGAGCGTTGGTCCAGCACCCTGTTCCCTATATAGGGCGGCAGGTAGCCTAGTGGTTAGAGCGTTGTGCTAGTGACAGGTAGCCTAGTGGTTAGAGCGTTGGGCCAGCACCCTGTTCCCTATATAGGGCCGCAGGTAGCCTAGTGGTTAGAGCGTTGGGCCAGCAGCCTGTTCCCTATATAGAGCGGCAGGTAGCCTAGTGGTTAGAGGGGGCGGCAGGTAGCCTAGTGGTTAGAGCGTTGGGCCAGCACCCTGTTCCCTATATAGGGCGGCAGGTAGCCTAGTGGTTAGAGCGTTGGGCCTGCAGCCTGTTCCCTATATAGGGCGGCAGGTAGCCTAGTGGTTAGAGGGGGCGGCAGGTAGCCTAGCGGTTAGAGGGGCCGGCAGGTAGCCTAGCGGTTAGAGGGGGCCGGCAGGTAGCCTAGCGGTTAGAGGGGGCCGGCAGGTAGCCTAGCGGTTAGAGGGGGCCGGCAGGTAGCCTAGCGGTTAGAGGGGGCCGGCAGGTAGCCTAGCGGTTAGAGGGGCGGCAGGTAGCCTAGCGGTTAGAGGGGGCGGCAGGTAGCCTAGCGGTTAGAGGGGGCGGCAGGTAGCCTAGCGGTTAGAGGGGGCGGCAGGTAGCCTAGCGGTTAGAGGGGGCGGCAGGTAGCCTAGCGGTTAGAGGGGGCGGCAGGTAGCCTAGCGGTTAGAGCGTTGGGCCGGTAACCGAAAGGTCGCTGGTGTCAATACCCGAGCAGACCAGGTGAAAAACCTGTCAATGTGCCCTTGAGCAAAGCACTTCATCCTAATTTTCTCCAGGGACACAACACATTACACTGCACCTATCATACTACTATGACTGACCCTGTAAAACAACACCTGTCATACTACTATGACTGACCCTGTAAAACAACACCTATCGTACTACTATGACTGACCCTGTAAAACTCTGCCCTGTCTTCTACCTACAGTTGGAGAAGACTGCTCCCACCCGCCCCCAGAAAATGGTCACTATCTCAGAGGTCGCTGTCAGGGCTCAGCCCTGGGCCACAGCCAATCAGAGCAGTGTGAACCAGGAAGTAGAGGACGGTGGGAGTCAGA
>NW_027037030.1:0-17061 GCF_034236695.1 Oncorhynchus nerka
GGGCGGCAGGGTATCCTAGTGGTTAGAGAGTGGAGGGGCGGCAGGGTATCCTAGTGGTTAGAGTGGAGAGGCGGCAGGGCATCCTAGTGGTTAGGAGTGGAGGGGCTGGTAGGGTATCCTAGTGGTTAGAGTGGAGGGGTGGCAGGGTATCCTAGTGGTTAGAGTGGAGGGGCGGTAGGTATCCTAGTGGTTAGAGTGGAGGGGCGGTAGGTAGCCTAGTGGTTAGAGTGGAGGGCGGCAGGGTAGCCTGGTGGTTAGAGTGTAGGGGCGGCAGGGTATCCTAGTGGTTAGAGTGGAGGGCGGCAGGGTAGTCCTAGTGGTTAGAGTGGAGGGCGGTGAGGTATCCTAGTGGTTAGAGTGGAGGGGCGGCAGGGTATCCTAGTGGTTAGAGTGGAGGGGCGGCAGGGTATCCTAGTGGTTAGAGTGGAGGGGCGGCAGGGTATTCTAGTGGTTAGAGTGGAGGGGCGGCAGGGTATCCTAGTGGTTAGAGTGGAGGGGCGATAGGTAGCCTAGTGGTTAGAGTGGAGGGGTGGCAGGGTATCCTAGTGGTTAGAGTGGAGGGGTGGCAGGGTATCCTAGTGGTTAGAGTGGAGGGGTGGCAGGGTATCCTAGTGGTTAGAGTGTAGAGGCGGTAGGTATCCTAGTGGTTAGAGTGGAGGGCGGCAGGGTATCCTAGTGGTTAGAGTGGAGGGGCGGTAGGTATCCTAGTGGTTAGAGTGGAGGGGCGGCAGGGTAGCCTAGTGGTTAGAGTGTAGAGGCGGTAGGGTATCCTAGTGGTTAGAGTGGAGGGGTGGCAGGGTATCCTAGTGGTTAGAGTGGAGGGACGGTAGGTATCCTAGTGGTTAGAGTGGAGGGGCGGCAGGGTAGCCTAGTGGTTAGAGTGGAGGCGGCAGGGTAGCCTAGTGGTTAGAGTGGAGGGGTGGCAGGGTATCCTAGTGGTTAGAGTGTAGAGCGGCAAGGTATCCTAGTGGTTAGAGTGGAGGGGCGGCAGGGTATCCTAGTGGTTAGAGTGGAGGGGCGGCAGGGTATCCTAGTGGTTAGAGTGGAGGGGCGGCAGGGTAGCCTAGTGGTTAGAGTGGAGGGGCGGTAGGGTATCCTAGTGGTTAGAGTGGAGGGGCGGCAGGGTATCCTAGTGGTTAGAGTGGAGGGGCGGCAGGGTATCCTAGTGGTTAGAGTGGAGGGGCGGCAGGGTATCCTAGTGGTTAGAGTGGAGGGGCGGCAGGGTAGCCTAGTGGTTAGAGTGGAGGGGCGGCAGGGTATCCTAGTGGTTAGAGTGGAGGGGCGGCAGGGTATCCTAGTGGTTAGAGTGGAGGGCGGCAGGGTATCCTAGTGGTTAGAGTGGAGAGGTGGCAGGGTATCCTAGTGGTTAGAGTGGAGAGGCGGCAGGGTATCCTAGTGGTTAGAGTGGAGGGCGGCAGGGTATCCTAGTGGTTAGAGTGGAGGGGCGGCAGGGTAGCCTAGTGGTTAGAAGTGGAGGGGCGGCAGGGCATCCTAGTGGTTAGAGTGGAGGGCAGCAGGGTAGCCTAGTGGTTCAGTGTAGGGGCGGCAGGAGTAGCTAGTGGTTAGAGTGGAGGGGCAGTGAGAGTAGCCTAGTGGTTGGAGTGGAGCGGCAGGTAGCCTGGTGTGTAGGGGCGGCAGTAGCCTAGTGGTTGTGGAGGGGCGGCAGGGGTAGCCTAGTGGTTGCAGAGTGGCAGAGGCGGCAGAGGTAGCTAGTGGTTAGAGTGGAGGCGGCCAGGGGTATCCTAGTGGTTAGAGTGGAGGGGCGGCAGGGTATCCTAGTGGTTAGAGTGTAGGGGCGGCAGGGTAGCCTAGTGGTTAGAGTGGAGGGGCAGCAGGTAGCCTAGTGGTTAGAGTGTAGGGCGGCAAGGGTAGCCTAGTGGTTAGAAGTGGAGGCGGTAGGGTATCCTAGTGGTTGAGTGTGTAGAGGTGGCAGGGTAGCCTAGTGGTTAGAGTGTAGGGGTGGCAGGGTAGCCTAGTGGTTAGAGTGGAGGGGCGATAGGGTATCCTAGTGGTTAGAGTGTAGGGGCGGCAGGGGTATCCTAGTGGTTAGAGTGGAGGGTGGCAGGGTATCCCTAGTGGTTAGAGTGGAGGCGGCAGGGTATCTAGTGGTTAGAGTGGAGGGGCGGCAGGGTAGCATAGTGGTTAGAGTGGAGGCGGCAGGGTATCCTAGTGGTTGGAGTGGAGGCGGCAGGGTATTCTGGTGGTTACAGAGTGGAGAGGGTGTGGGGTAGCCTAGTGGTTAGAGTGTGTGAAGTTGGCAGGGTAGCCTGAGTAGTTGAAGTGGAGAATTGGCAGGGTATCCTAGTGGTTAGAGTGTAGAGCGGCAGGGTATCCTGGTGGTTAAGTGGAGGGTGGCAGGGTATCTGATGAGTTCAGTGGGCGGCAGGGTATCCTAGTGGTTAGAGTGGAGGGGTGGCAGGGTAGCCTAGTGGTTAGAGTGTAGAGGGTGGCAGGGTAGCCTAGTGGTTAGAGTGGAGGGCGGCAGGGCATCCTAGTGGTTAGAGTGTAGAGGCGGCAAGGGTATCCTAGTGGTTAGAGTGGAGGGGCGGCAGGTATCCTAGTGGTTAGAGTGGAGGGCGGCAGGGTATCCTAGTGGTTAGAGTGGAGGGGCGGCAGGGTAGCCTAGTGGTTAGAGTGGAGGGGCGGCAGGGTATCCTAGTGGTTAGAGTGGAGAGGCGGCAGGGTATCCTAGTGGTTAGAGTGGAGGGGCGGCAGGGTAGCCTAGTGGTTAGAGTGTAGGGGCGGCAGGAGTAGCCTAGTGGTTAGAGTGGAGGGGCGGTAGGTAGCCTAGTGGTTGGAGTGGAGGCGGCAGGTAGCCTAGTGGTTAGAGTGTAGGGGCGGCAGGGTAGCCTAGTGGTTAGAGTGTAGAGGCGGCAGGGTAGCCTAGTGGTTAGAAGTGGAGGGCGGTAGGGTAGTCCTAGTGGTTAGAGTGGAGGGGCAGCAGGGTAGCCTAGTGGTTAGAGTGTAGAGGCTGGCAGGGTAGCCTAGTGGTTAGAAGTGGAGGGCGGCAGGGTATCCTAGTGGTTAGAGTGAGAGCGGCAGGGTATCCTAGTGGTTAGAGTGGAGAGGGTGGCAGGGTAGCCTAGTGGTTAGAGTGTAGGGCGGCAGGGTATCCTAGTGGTTAGAGTGGAGGGGCGGCAGGGTAGCCTAGTGGTTAGAGTGGAGGGCGGCAGGAGTATCCTAGTGGTTAGAGTGGAGGGGCGGCAGGGTAGCCTAGTGGTTAGAGTGTAGGGGCGGCAGGGTAGCCTAGTGGTTAGAGTGGAGGGCGGCAGGGTAGCCTAGTGGTTAGAGTGGAGGGTGGCAGGGTATCCTAGTGGTTAGAGTGGAGGGCGGCAGGGTAGCCTAGTGGTTAGAAGTGTAGAGGTGACAGGGTAGCCTAGTGGTTAGAGTGTAGAGGTGGCAGGGTAGCCTAGTGGTTAGAAGTGGAGGGCGGCAGGGTATCCTAGTGGTTAGAGTGTAGAGGCGGCAGGGTATCCTAGTGGTTAGAGTGGAGGAGGGGCAGCAGGAAGTGGAGGGGCCTAGTAGTGGTTAGAGTGGAGGGGGAGCAGGAGTGGCAGCATTGGTTAGAGGTATAGCCTAGTGGTTAGAGTGTGGGCTTAGGGTATCCTAGTGGTTAGAAGTGGAGGGGTGGCAGGGTAGCATAGTGGTTAGAGTGTAAAGGGCGGCAGGGTAGCCTAGTGGTTAGAGTGGAGGAGCGGCAGGTATCTAGTGGTTAGAGTGGAGGGGCAGCAGGAGTAGCCTAGTGGTTAGGAAGTGGAGGGCGGCAGGGTATCCTAGTGGTTAGAAGTGGAGGGCGATAGGTAGCCTAGTGGTAGAGTGGAGGGCGGCAGGGGTAGCCCTAGTGGTTAAGTGGAGGGGCGGCAGGGTAGCCTAGTGGTTGAAGTGGAGCGCGACAGGGTAGCCTAGTGAGTTAGAGTGTAGTGGCGGCAGGGTATCCTAGTGGTTTCTTAGAGTGGAGGGGCAGCAGGGTAGCCTAGTGGTTCAGAGTGGAGGGCGGCAGGGTATCCTAGTGGTTAGAGTGTAGGCGCGCTAGGGTATCCTAGTGGTTAGAAGTGTAGGGAGCGGCAAGGTAGCCTAGTGGTTAGAGTGTAGAGGCGGCAGGGTAGCTCAGTGGTTGGAGTGGAGAGGCGGTAGGGTATCCTAGTGGTTGAGAAGTGTAGGGGCGGCAGGTAGCCTAGTAGTTAGAGTGTAGAGGTGGCAGGGTAGCCTAGTGGTTAGAAGTGGAGGGCGGCAGGGTATCCTAGTGGTTAGAGTGTAGAGGCGGCAGGGTAGCCTAGTGGTTAGAGTGGAGGGGCGGCAGGGTATCCTAGTGGTTAGGAGTGGAGGGCGGCAGGGTATCCTAGTGGTTAGAGTGGAGGCGGCAGGGTAGCCTAGTGGTTAGAAGTGGAGGGCGGCAGGAGTATCCTAGTGGTTAGAGTGGAGGGGCGGCAGGGTAGCCTAGTGGTTAGAGTGGAGGGGCAGCAGGGTATCCTAGTGGTTAGAGTGTAGAGGCGGCAAGGGTATCCTAGTGGTTAGAGTGGAGGGGCGGCAGGGTAGCATAGTGGTTTAGAGTGGAGGGGCGGCAGGGTAGCCTAGTGGTTAGAGTGGAGGCGTGGCAGGGTATCCTAGTGGTTAGAGTGGAGGGGCGGCAGGGTAGCCTAGTGGTTAGAAGTGGAGGCGGCAGGGTATCCTAGTGTCTAGAGTGGAGGGCGATAGGTAGCCTAGTGGTTAGAGTGGAGAGGGGGCAGGTAGCCTAGTGGTTAGAGTGTAGAGGCGGCAGGTAGCCTAGTGGTTAGAGTGGAGGGCGGCAGGGTAGCCTAGTGGTTAGAGTGTAGGGCGGCAGGGTATCCTAGTGGTTAGAGTGGAGGGCGGCAGGAGTATCCTAGTGGTTAGAGTGGAGGGGCGGCAGGAGTATCCTAGTGGTTAGAGTGTAGAGGCGGCAGGGTATCCTAGTGGTTAGAGTGTAGAGGGCGGCAGGGTAGCCTAGTGGTTAGAGTGGAGGGGCGGTAGGTAGCCTAGTGGTTAGAGTGGAGGAAGTGTAGGTAGCCTAGTGGTTAGAGTGTAGAGGCGGCAGGTAGCCTAGTGGTTAGGAGTGTAGGGGCGGCAGGGTAGCCTAGTGAGTTAGAGTGGAGATGCGGTAGGTAGCCTAGTGGTTAGGAGTGGAGGGGCAGGAGGTAGCCCAGTGGTTAGAGTGTAGAGGCGGCAGGGTAGCCTAGTGGTTAGGAGTGGAGGGGCGATAGGTAGCCTAGTGGTTAGAAGTGGAGGGGCGGTAGGTATGCCTAGTGGTTAGAGTGGAGGGCGGCAGGGTAGCCTAGTGGTTAGAGTGTAGGGCGGCAGGGTAGCCTAGTGGTTAGAGTGTAGGGGGCAGGTAGCCTAGTGGTTAGAGTGGAGGGGCGGCAGGTAGCCTAGTGGTTAGAGTGGAGGGGCGGCAGGGTATCCTAGTGGTTAGGAGTGGAGGGCGGCAGGGTAGCCTAGTGGTTAGAGTGGAGGGGCGGCAGGGTAGCCTAGTGGTTAGAGTGGAGAGCGGCAGGTAGCCTAGTGGTTAGAGTGGAGGGGCGGCAGGGTAGCCTAGTGGTTAGAGTGGAGGGGTGGCAGGGTAGCCTAGTCGGTTAGAGTGGAGGGGCGGTAGGGTAGCCTAGTGGTTAGAGTGTAGAGGTGTGGCAGGTAGCCTAGTGGTTAGAGTGGAGGGGCAGATGGTAGCCTAGTGGTTAGAGGGAGGGAGGCAGGTAGCCTAGTGGTTAGAGTGGAGGGGCGGCAGAGGTAGCCTAGTAGTTGAGTGGAGGGGTGGCAGGGTATCCTAGTGGTTAGAGTGGAGGGGCGGCAGGGTATCCTAGTGGTTAGAGTGGAGAGGCGGCATGGTATCCCAGTGGTTAGAGTGGAGGGGCGGCAGGGCATCCTAGTGGTTAGAGTGGAGGGCGGCAGGTATCCTAGTGGTTAGAGTGGAGGGGCGGCAGGGTAGCCTAGTGGTTAGAGTGGAGGGGTGGCAGGGTAGCCTAGTGGTTAGTGGGAGGGGTGGCAGGGGCAGCCAGTGGTTAGAGGGAGGGGTGGCAGGTAGCCTAGTGGTTACAGGGAGGGGCGGCAGGGTAGCCTAGTACAGAGGGAGGGGCGTGCAGGGGTAGACGGTTAGAGGGGAGGCGGCAGGGTAGCCTAGTGGTTAGAGAGTGGAGGGGCGGCAGGGTAGCCTAGTGGTTAGAGTGGAGGGGTGGCAGGGTAGCCTAGTGGTTAGAGTGGGAGGGGCGGCAGGTAGCCTAGTGGTTAGAGTGAGGGTGGCAGGGTAGCCTAGTGGTTAGAGGAGGGAGGCAGGGGTAGCCTAGTGGTTAGAGTGGAGGGGCGGCAGGTAGCCTAGTGGTTAGAGTGGAGGGGAGGCAGGTAGTCATAGTGGTTAGAGTGGGAGGGGCGGCAGGGTAGCCTAGTGGTTAGGAGTGGGGGGCGGCAGGGTATCCTAGTGGTTAGAGTGGGGGTGGCAGGGTATCTCTAGTGGTTAGAGTGGGAGGGGCGGCAGGGTAGCATAGTGGTTAGAGTGGAGGGGAGGCAGGTAGTCTAGTGGTTAGAGGGAGGGGTGGCAGGTGGCCTAGTGGTTAGAGGGAGGGGCGGTAGGTAGCCTAGTGGTTGGAGGGAGGGGCGCAGGTACTAGTGGGTTAGGAGTGGAGGGGTGGTAGTAGCCTAGTGGTTGGAGTGCGGGGGGCGAAAAAGGGTATCCTAGTGGTTAGAGTGGAGGGGCGGCAGGGTAGCCTCTAGTGGTTAGAGTGGAGGGGTGGCAGGGTAGACTAGTGGTTAGAGGTAGGGGCGGCAGGGTAGCCTAGTGGTTAGAGGGAGGGCGGCAGATAGCCTAGTGTTTAGGAGTGGAGGGGCGGAAGGTAGCCTAGTGTTTGGAGTGGAGGGGTGGCAGGGTAGCCTAGTGGTTAGAGGGAGGGGCTGCAGGTAGCCTAGTGGTTAGAGTGGAGGGGCGGCAGGGTAGCCTAGTGGTTAGAGGAGGGGTGGCAGGGTATTTAGTGGTTAGAGGGAGGTGCAGGGTAGCCTAGTGGTTAGAGTGGAGGGGTGGCAGGGTAGCCTAGTGGTTAGAGGGAGGGGGGCAGGGTAGCCTAGTGGTTAGAGGGGAGGGGTGGCAGGGGTAGCCTAGTGGTTAGAGGGAGGGGTGGCAGGGTAGCCAGTGGTTAGAGGGAGGGTGGCAGGGTAGCCTAGTGGTTAGAGTGGAGGGAGGCAGGTAGTCTAGTGGTTAGAGTGGAGGGGCGGCAGGTGGCCTAGTGGTTAGAGTGGGAGGGGCGGAAGGTAGCCTAGTGGTTGGAGGGAGGAGGGCAGGGTAGCCTAGTGGTTAGAGTGGGGGGGGTGGCAGTAGCCTAGTGGTTGGAGGGGGCGGCAGGGTAGCCTAGTGGTTGAGGGAGGGGCTGCAGGGTAGCCTAGTGGTTAGAGTGGAGGGGTGGCAGGTAGACTAGTGGTTAGGGAGTGGAGGGGCGGTAGGTAGCCTAGTGGTTAGGAGTGGAGGGGCGGTAGATAGCCTAGTGTGAGTTAGAGTGGAGGGGCGGCAGGTAGCCTAGTGGTTAGAGGGAGGGGCGGCAGGTAGCCTAGTGGTTACAGTGGGAGGAAGGTAGGTAGCCTAGTGGTTAGAGGGAGGGGTGGCAGGGTAGCCTAGTGGTTAGGAGCCTAGTGGTTAGAGGGGTGGCAGGGTAGCCTAGTGGTTAGAGTGGAGGGGCGCAGTAGCCTAGTGGTTAGAGGGGAGGGGTGGCAGGTAGGCCTAGTGGTTAGGAGTGGAGGGGCGGCAGGGTAGCCTAGTGGTTAGAGTGGAGGGGCTGGTTAGAGTGGTTAGAATGGGGTGGGTGGCAGGGTAGCCTAGTGGTTAGAGGAGGGGGAGGGTAGCCCAGTGGTTAGAGGAGGGCATCCTAGTGGTTAGAGTGGAGGGTGCAGGGTAGCCTAGTGGTTAGAGGAGGGGTGGCAGGGTAGCCTAGTGGTTAGAGGAGGGGCGGCAGGGTTGCCTAGTGGTTAGAGGGAGGGGCGGCAGGGTAGTAGTGGTTAGAGTGGAGGGGCGGCAGGTAGCCTAGTGGTTAGAGTGGGAGGGGCGGCAGGGTAGCCTAGTGGTTAGAGGAGGGGCGGTAGGGTAGCCTAGTGGTTAGAGTGGAGGGGTGGCAGGTAGCCTAGTGGTTAGAGGGAGGGGCCAGGTAGCCTAGTGGTTAGGAGGGAGGGGAGGCAGGGTAGCCTAGTGGTTAGAGTGGAAGGGCGGCAGGGTAGCTTAGTGGTTAGAGTGGAGGGGTGGCAGGGTATCCTAGTGGTTAGGAGGAGGGGAGGCAGGTAGTCTAGTGGTTAGGGAGTGGAGGGGATGCAGGTGGCCTAGTGGTTAGAGTGGAGGCTGGAAGGTAGCCCTAGTGGTTGGAGGGAGGCCGCAGGGTTGCCTAGTGGTTAGAGGCAGGGTAGCCTAGTGGTTAGGGAGGGAGGGGCAGGGTAGCCCAGTGGTTAGAGTGGGGGGCTGTGAGGGTGCCTAGTGGTTAGAGTGGAGGGGCGGCAGGGTATCCTAGTGGTTAGAGGGAGGGGTGGCAGGTAGCCCAGTGGTTAGAGTGGAGGGGTGGCAGGGTAGCCTAGTGGTTAGAGTGGAGGGGAGGCAGGTAGCCCAGTGGTTAGAGTGGAGGGGCAGGCAGGTAGCCTTAGTGGTTAGGAGGGAGGGGCGGCAGGGTAGCCTAGTGGTTAGAGGAGGGGCGGTGGGTATTCTAGTGGTTGGGAGGGAGGGGCGGCAGGGTATCCTAGTGGTTAGAGTGGAGGGGTGGCAGGGTAGCCTAGTGGTTAGAGTGGAGGGGTGGCAGGGTAGCCTAGTGGTTAGAGTGTAGGGGCGGCAGGGTAGCCTAGTGGTTAGAGTGGAGGGGCGGCAGGGTAGCCTAGTGGTTAGAGGGAGAGTGGAGGCAGGGTAGCCTAGTGGTTAGAGTGGGGGGTGGCAGGGTAGCCTAGTGGTTAGAGTGGGAGGGGTGGCAGGGCATCCTAGTGGTTAGAGTGGAGGCTTGTGGCCTAGTGGTTAGAGTGTGAGGGGCCTCAGTGGTTGGGAGGGGAGGGCGGCAGGGTTGCCTAGTGGTTAGAGTGGAGGGGCGGCAGGGTAGCCTAGTGGTTAGAGTGGGGGGCGCAGGTAGCCTAGTGGTTAGAGTGGGGGCGGCAGGGTAGCTAGTGGTTAGAGGGAGGGGTGGCAGGGTAGCCTAGTGGTTAGGAGGGAGGGGAGCCTAGTGGTTAGAGGGCGGCAGGTAGCCTAGTGGTTAGAGGAGGGGTGGCAGGGTAGCCTAGTGGTTAGAGGGAGGGGCGCAGGGTAGCCTAGTGGTTAGGAGGAGGGAAGTGCAGGGTAGCTTAGTGGTTAGAGTGGGAGGGGGGCAGCAGTGGGTAGCCTAGTGGTTAGGAGTGGAGGGGGCGGTAGGTAGCCTAGTGGTTAGGAGTGGAGGGGGAGGTGCAGCCTAGTGGTTAGAGGAGGGGCGGAAGGTAGCCTAGTGGTTAGAGGGGAGGGGCTGCAGGGTTTGCCTAGTGGTTAGAGAGGGGCGTGCAGGGTAGCCTAGTGGTTAGAGTGGCAGGCAGGGTAGCCAGTGGTTGGAGTGGGGGCGGCAGGGTAGCCTAGTGGTTAGAGTGGAGGGCTGCAGGGTATCCTAGTGGTTAGAGGGGAGGGGCGGCAGGTTAGCCTAGTGGTTAGAGGGAGGGGTGGCAGGGTAGCCTAGTGGTTAGAGGGAGGGGAGGCAGGGCATCCTAGTGGTTAGAGGAGGGCGGCAGGGTAGCTTAGTGTTTAGGGATTGTAGAGGTGGCAGGAAGCTAGCTCAGTGGTTAGAGTGGAGGGGCGGCAGGGTAGCCCTAGT
The DNA here is from genome assembly GCF_034236695.1 of Oncorhynchus nerka. Lineage (NCBI taxonomy): Eukaryota > Metazoa > Chordata > Actinopteri > Salmoniformes > Salmonidae > Oncorhynchus > Oncorhynchus nerka. Next base: position 9,789 of record NW_027037030.1, read on the forward strand.
GGTTAGAGTGGAGGGGCAGGGTAGCCTAGTGGTTAGAGTGGAGGGGGGCAGGGTAGCCTAGTGGTTAGAGTGGAGGGGAGGCAGGGTAGCCTAGTGGTTAGGAGGGAGGGCCTAGTGGGGAGCCAGGGTAGCCTAGTGGTTAGAGTGGAGGGGTGGCAGGGTAGCCTAGTGGTTAGAGTGGAGGGGAGGCAGGGTATCCTAGTGGTTAGAGTGGAGGGGGGCAGGTGGCCCAGTGTTAGAGTTAGGGAGTGGAGGGGAGGGGCAGGGTCCTAGTGGTTAGAGTGGTTAGAGGGGCGGCAGGTATCCTATGGTTAGAGGAGGGGCGGCAGGGTAGCTTAGTGGTTAGAGTGGGGGGGGTGGCAGGGTAGCCCAGTGGTTAGGAGGGGGAGGGGTGGCAGGGTATCCTAGTGGTTAGAGTGGAGGGGTGGCAGGGTATCCTAGTGGTTAGAGGGAGGGGGAGGCATGGGTAGCCTAGCGGCTTAGAGGGAGGGGCGGCAGGGTAGCCTAGTGGTTAGAGTGGAGGGGAGGCAGGTAGCCTAGTGGTTAGAGTGGGAGGGGCGGCAGGGTAGCCTAGTGGTTAGAGGAGGGGGACAGTGGTAGCCTAGTGGTTAGAGTGTGTAGGGCGGCAGTGGGTAGCCCATAGTGGTTAGAGGGAGGGGCGCAGGGAGGCATCCAGGGTTAGAGTGGAGGGTGAGGCAGGTAGTCTAGTGGTTAGAGGGAGGGGCTGCAGGTGGCCTAGTGGTTAGAGTGGAGGGGCGGAAGGTAGCCTAGTCAGGTTGAGGGAGGGGTGGCAGGGCAGCCTAGTGGTTAGAGTGGGGGGGAGGGTGGCAGGGTAGCCCAGTGGTTGGGAGTGGAGGGGCAGGGCAGCCCAGTGGTTAGGAGTGGAGGGGGGCAGGGCAGCCTAGTGGTTAGAGTGGGAGGGGCGGCAGGGTAGACTAGTGGTTAGAGGGCGGGAGGGGCGGCAGGGCAGCTCAGTGGTTAGGAGTGGAGGCGGCAGGCAGCCTAGTGGTTAGAGGGAGGGGCGGAAGGTAGCCTAGTGGTTAGAGAGAGGGCGGCAGGGCAGCCTAGTGGTTAGAGTGGAGGGGCGGAGGGTAGCCCAGTGGTTAGGAGTGGAGGGCGGCAGGGTAGCCTAGTGGTTAGAGTGGAGGGGGGAGGGTAGCCTAGTGGTTAGGAGGAGAGGGCGGCAGGGTAGCCTAGTGGTTAGAGTGGAGGGGCGGCAGGGTAGCTCAGTGGTTAGAGTGGAGGGGTGGCAGGGCAGCCCAGTGGTTAGAGTGGAGGGGAGGCAGGTAGTCTAGTGGTTAGAGGGAGGGGTGGCAGGGTAGCCTAGTGGTTAGGGAGTGGGGGGCGCAGGGTAGCCTAGTGGTTAGAGGGAGGGGATGGGCAGGGTAGCCCAGTGGTTAGAGTGGAGGGCGGCAGGGTAGCCTAGTGGTTAGAGTGGAGGGGCGGCAGGGCAGCCCAGTGGTTAGAGGGAGGGGCCGGGCAGGTAGCCTAGTGGTTAGGAGTGGAGGGGCAGGCAGGGCAGTCCTAGTGGTTAGAGGGAGGGAGGAGGGCAGCCCAGTGGTTAGAGGGAGGGGTGGCAGGGTAGCCTAGTGGTTAGAGTGGAGGGGTGGCAGGGTAGCCTAGTGGTTAGAGTGGAGGGCGGCAGGTAGCCCAGTGGTTAGAGTGGAGGGGCGGCAGGTAGCCTAGTGGTTAGAGTGGAGGGTGGCAGGGTAGCCTAGTGGTTAGAGGGAGGGGCGGCAGTGGTAGCCTAGTGGTTAGAGTGGAGGGGAGGCAGGTATCCTAGTGGTTAGAGGGAGGGGTGGCAGGTGGCCTAGTGGTTAGAGTGGAGGGGCGGAAGGTAGCCCAGTGGTTAGAGTGGGAGGGGCTGGGCAGGGTAGCCCAGTGGTTAGAGTGGGAGGGTGGCAGGGTAGCCTAGTGGTTAAGAGTGGAGGGGTGGCAGGGTAGCCCTAGTGGTTAGAGTGGAGGGGCGGCAGGGTAGCCTAGTGGTTAGAGGGAGGGGTGGCAGGGTAGCCTAGTGGTTAGAGTGGAGGGGCAGGGCATCCTAGTGGTTAGAGTGGAGGGGCGGCAGGTAGCCTAGTGGTTAGAGTGGAGGGGGTGGAAGGTAGCCCAGTGGTTAGGTGGAGGGGTGGCAGGCAGCCCAGTGGTTAGAGTGGAGGGGGCAGGTAGCCTAGTGGTTAGAGTGGAGGGGCGGCAGGGTAGCCTAGTGGTTAGAGTGGAGGGCGGAGGGCAGCCTAGTGGTTAGAGTGGGGTGGCAGGCAGCCACAGTGGTTAGGAGTGGAGGGGCGGGCAGGGTAGCCTAGTGGTTGGAGTGGAGGGCGGCAGGGTAGCCTAGTGGTTAGGAGTGGAGGGGAGGGGCAGGGGCAGCCTAGTGGTTGGAGTGGAGGGTGCAGGGTAGCCCAGTGGTTAGAGGGAGGGGGCAGGGCAGCCTAGTGGTTAGAGTGGAGGGGGCAGGGTAGACCAGCGGTTAGAGTGGAGGGGTGGCAGGGCATCCTAGTGGTTAGAGGGAGGGGCGGCAGGGTAGCCTAGTGGTTAGAGTGGAGGGGCGGCAAGGTAGCCTAGTGGTTAGAGAGTGGAGGGGCAGGGCAGGGTGCCCAGTGGTTAGAGGGAGGGGCTGAGCAGGGGCCTAGTGGTTAGAGTGGGGGCGGCAGGGTAGCCCAGTGGTTAGGAGTGGAGGGGTGGCAGGGTAGCCTAGTGGTTAGAGGAGGGGCGGCAGGGTAGCCTAGTGGTTAGAGTGGGGGGTGGCAGGTATCCTAGTGGTTAGGGAGGGAGGGGAGGCAGGGTATCCTAGTGGTTAGAGGGAGGGGGTGGGCAGGGCATCCTAGTGGTTAGAGTGGAGGGGCGGCAGGGCAGCCTAGTGGTTAGAGTGGAGGGCGGCAGGTAGCCTAGTGGTTAGAGTGGGGGTGTGGCAGGGTAGCCTAGTGGTTAGAGGGAGGGGCGGCAGGGCAGCCTAGTGGTTAGAGGGAGGGGCGGCAGGGTAGCCTAGTGGTTAGAGTGGAGGTGGCAGGGTAGCCTAGTGGTTAGAGGGAGTGGAGGCGGCAGGGTATCCCAGTGGTTAGAGGGAGGGCCGCAGGTAGCCTAGTGGTTAGAGGGGGGTGTGGCAGGGTAGCCAGTGGTTAGAGGGAGGGGCGGCAGGGCAGCCTAGAGTGGTTAGAGGGAGGGGAGGGGGCAGGGTAGCCTAGTGGTTAGAGGGGTGGCAGGGTAGCCTAGTGGTTAGAGGGAGGGGCGGCAGGGTAGCCTAGTGGTTAGAGTGGAGGGGCGGCAGGGTAGCCTAGTGGTTAGAGTGGAGGGGCGGCAGGGCATCCCAGTGGTTAGGAGTGGAGGGGCGGCAGGTAGCCCAGTGGTTAGAGTGGAGGGGCGGCAGGGTAGCCTAGTGGTTAGAGTGGAGGGGCGGCAGGGTATCCTAGTGGTTAGAGTGGAGGGCGGCAGGGCAGCCTAGTGGTTAGAGGGGAGGGTGGCAGGGGCAGCCTAGTGGTTAGAGTGGAGGGGCGGCAGGGCATCCTAGTGGTTAGAGGAGGGGCGGCAGGGCATCCTAGTGGTTAGAGGGGAGGGCGTGCAGGTAGCCTAGTGGTTAGAGTGGAGGGGGCAGGTAGACTAGTGGTTAGAGGGAGGGGGCAGGTAGCCTAGTGGTTAGAGTGGGAGGGGTGGCAGGGTAGCCTAGTGGTTAGAGAGGAGGCAGGGTAGCCTAGTGGCAGACTTAGTGGTTAGAGGGAGGGGCGGCAGGTAGCCTAGTGGTTAGAGGGAGGGGCGGCAGGTAGCCTAGTGGTTAGAGTGAGGGCAGGGAAGGTAGCCTAGTGGTTGGAGTGGAGGGGCGGCAGGGTAGCCTAGTGGTTAGAGTGGAGGGTGGTAGGTAGCCTAGTACAAGGGTTAGAGTGAGGGGAGGCAGGTAGTCTAGTGGTTAGAGGGAGGGGTGGCAGGTGGCCTAGTGGTTAGAGTGGAGGGATGGTAGGGGAGCCCAGTGGTTTAGTGGTTAGAGGAGGGGGCAGGGGTAGCCTAGTGGTTAGAGTGGAGGGGCGGCAGGGTAGCCCTAGTGGTTAGAGTGGGGGGCGGCAGGTGCAGCTCTAGTGGTTAGAGGGAGGGGCTTAGCAGGGTAGCCTAGTGGTTAGAGTGGAGGGGCGGCAGGGTAGACTAGTGGTTAGAGTGGAGGGGTGGCAGGGTAGCCTAGTGGTTAGAGTGGAGGGGAGACAGGTAGCCTAGTGGTTAGAGTGGAGGGGCTGCAGGGTAGCCTAGTGGTTAGAGTGGAGGGGCTGCATGGGTAGCCTAGTGGTTAGAGGGAGGGGGCAGGTAGCCTAGTGGTTAGAGTGGAGGGGTGGCAGGGTAGCCTAGTGGTTAGAGGGAGGGGCGGCAGGGTAGCCCAGTGGTTAGAGTGGAGGGGTGGCAGGGTAGCCTAGTGGTTAGGGGTGGCAGGGAGTGGTTAGAGTGGAGGGGCAGGGTAGCCTAGTGGTTAGAGTGGAGGGGCGGCAGGGTAGCCTAGTGGTTAGAGTGGAGGGGTGGCAGGGTAGCCTAGTGGTTAGAGTGGAGGGGAGGCAGGTAGCCTAGTGTTAGAGTGGAGGGCGGCAGGTAGCCTAGTGGTTAGAGTGGAGGGGTGGAAGGTAGCCAGTGGTTAGAGTGGAGGGGCGGCAGGGTAGCCTAGTGGTTAGAGTGGAGGGGGCAGGGTAGCTAGTGGTTAGAGTGGAGGGGCGGCAGGGTAGTCTAGTGGTTAGAGTGGAGGGTGGCAGGGTAGCCTAGTGGTTAGAGTGGAGGGGCGGCAGGGTAGCTAGTGGTTAGAGTGGGAGGGGAGGCAGGAGTCTAGTGGTTAGAGTGGAGGGGGCGGCAGGGTAGCCTAGTGGTTAGAGTGGAGGGGTGGAGGGTAGCCTAGTGGTTAGAGTGGAGGGGCGGCAGGGCAGCCTAGTGGTTAGGAGTGGGAGGCGGCAGGGGTAGCCTAGTGCTGGGGAGGGAGGGGCGGCAGGGTAGCCTAGTGGTTAGAGTGGAGGGTGGGCAGGTAGCCTAGTGGTTAGAGTGGAGGCGGCAGGGTAGCCTAGTGGTTAGAGTGGGGTAGCCTAGTGGTTAGAGTGGAGGGGCGGCAGGGTAGCCTAGTGGTTAGAGTGGAGGGGCGGCAGGGTAGCCTAGTGGTTAGAGTGGAGGGGGCGGCAGGGTAGCCTAGTGGTTAGAGTGGAGGGGCGGCAGGGTAGCCTAGTGGTTAGAGTGGAGGGGTGGCAGGTAGCCTAGTGGTTAGAGTGGAGGGTGGCAGGGTAGCCCTAGTGGTTAGAGTGGAGGGGAGGCAGGGTAGCCTAGTGGTTAGGAGTGGAGGGGAGGCAGGGGTAGTCTAGTGGTTAGAGTGGAGGGGCGGGGGTAGCTAGTGGTTAGAGTGGGGGCGGCAGGTAGCCTAGTGGTTAGAGTGGAGGGGCGGCAGGGTAGCCTAGTGGTTAGAGTGGAGGGGGGCAGGGTAGCCTAGTGGTTAGAGTGGAGGGGCGGCAGGGTAGCCTAGTGGTTAGGTGTGGAGGGGTGGCAGGGTAGCCTAGTGGTTAGAGTGGAGGGCGGAAGGTAGCCTAGTGGTTGGAGTGGAGGGGCGGCAGGGTAGCCTAGTGGTTAGAGTGGAGGGTGGCAGGTTAGCCTAGTGGTTAGAGGGAGGGGCTGGCAGGCAGGCCTAGTGGTTAGAGGGAGGGGCGGCAGGGTAGCCTAGTGGTTAGAGGGAGGGGGAGGGTGCCTAGTGGTTAGAGTGGAGGGGCGGCAGGGTAGCCTAGTGGTTAGAGTGGGGGGCGGTAGGGTAGCCTAGTGGTTAGAGTGGAGGCTGCAGGGTAGCCCAGTGGTTAGAGGAGGGGCTGAAGGGTAGCCTAGTGGTTAGAGGGAGGGGCGGCAGGGTAGCCTAGTGGTTAGAGTGGGAGGGGTGACAGGCAGCCTAGTGGTTAGAGGGAGGCGGCAGGTAGCCAGTGGTTACAGTGGAGGGGCGGTAGGGTAGCCTAGTGGTTAGAGTGGAGTGCAGTAGGTAGCCTAGTGGTTAGAGGGGAGGTGGCAGGGTAGCCTAGTGGTTAGAGTGGAGGGGGCGGCAGGGTAGCCTAGTGGTTAGAGGGAGGGGTGGGCAGGGGTAGCCTAGTGGTTAGAGTGGAGGGGTGGCAGGGTAGCCTAGTGGTTAGAGTGGGGGGCGGCAGGGGTAGCCTAGTGGTTAGAGGGAGGGGAGGCAGGGTAGGTTCAGTGGTTAGAGGGAGGGGCGTGCAGGGGCCTAGTGGTTAGAGTGGAGGGGCGGAAGGTAGCCTAGTGGTTGAGGGGGAGGGGGCGGCAGGGTTGCCTAGTGGTTAGAGTGGAGGGGCGGCAGGGTGCAGCCTAGATGAGGGGGCAGCAGGGCAGCCTAGTGGTTAGAGTGGGGGGGCGCCAGGGTAGCCTAGTGGTTAGAGTGGGGGTGGCAGGGTAGCCATGTGGTTAGAGGAGGGGCGGCAGGGTAGCCTAGTGGTTAGGAGTGGAGGGGTGCAGGTAGTCTAGTGGTTAGAGGGAGGGGCGGCAGGCAGCCTAGTGTTAGAGGGAGGGGCGGCATGGTAGCCTAGTTGTTAGAGTGGAGGGGCGGCAGGCAGCCCAGTGGTTAGAGGGAGGGGCGGCAGGGTAGCCTAGTGGTTAGAGTGGAGGGGGGCAGGGTAGCAGTTAGGGAGCGCAGGTAGCCTAGTGGTTAGAGTGGAGGGGTGGCAGGGGTAGCCTAGTGGCGGAGGGAGGGCGGCAGGTTGCCTAGTGGTTAGAGGAGGGGCGGTGCAGGGTAGACTAGTGGTTAGAGGAGGGGCAGGCAGGCAGCCTAGTGGTTAGAGGAGGGGCGCAGGGCAGACTAGTGGTTAGAGTGGAGGGGCGGCAGGGTAGCCTAGTGGTTAGGAGGGAGGGGGCAGGGTAGACTAGTGGGTTAGAGGGAGGGGGGAGGTAGGTAGCCTAGTGGTTAGAGTGGAGGGGTGACATAGGGTAGCTTAGTGGTTAGAGTGGGAGGGGTGGCAGGGTAGCCTAGTGGTTAGAGGGAGGGGCGGTAGGTAGCCCAGTGGTTAGAGGGAGGGGCGCAGGGCTTCAGTGGTTAGAGGGAGGGGGCTGCGGCAGGGTAGCCTAAGACAGAGGGAGGGGTTGTAGGGTAGCCTAGTGGTTAGAGGGAGGGGCAGGGTAGCCCAGTGGTTAGAGTGGAGGTGGCAGGGTAGCCTAGTGGTTAGAGTGGAGGGGCGCAGGTAGCCTAGTGTTAGAGGGAGGGGCGGCAGGTAGCCTAGTGGTTAGAGTGTAGGGGTGGCAGGGTAGTCTAGTGGTTAGAGTGGAGGGACGGCAGGGTAGCCTAGTGGTT
>NW_027037031.1:0-17063 GCF_034236695.1 Oncorhynchus nerka
AGGTAGCCTAGTGGTTAGAGTGTAGTGGCGACAGGTTGCCTAGTGGTTGGCGACAGAGTGGTTGTAGTGGCGACAGGTTGCCTAGTGGTTAGAGTGTAGTGGCGACAGGTTGCCTAGTGTTTAGAGTGTAGGGGCGACAGGTTGCCTAGTGGTTAGAGTGTAGTGGCGACAGGTTGCCTAGTGGTTAGAGTGTAGTGGCGACAGGTTGCCTAGTGTTTAGAGTGTAGAGGGTGGCAGGTTGCCTAGTGTTTAGAGTGTAGTGGCGACAGGTTGCCTAGTGTTTAGAGTGTAGTGGCGACAGGTTGCCTAGTGTTTAGAGTGTAGTGGCGACAGGTTGCCTAGTGTTTAGAGTGTAGGGGCGGCAGGTAGCCTAGTGTTTAGAGTGTAGCGGCAGGTTGCCTACAGTGTAGTGCCAGGTTGTGTTTAGAGTGTAGTGGCGACAGGTTGCCAGTGTTTAGAGTGTAGTAGCGACAGGTTGCCTAGTGTTTAGAGTGTAGTAAGCGACAGGTTGCCTAGTGTTTAGAAGTGTAGGGCGACAGGTTGCCTAGTGTTTTTAGAGTGTAGGGGCGACAGTTTGCCTAGTATTTAGAGTGTAGTAGCGCTTAGGTGCCTAGTGTTTAGAAGTGTAGTAGCGACAGGTTGCCTAGTGTTTAGAGTGTAGGGCGACAGGTTGCCTAGTGGTTTGATGTAGTAGTGTTTAGAGTGTAGGGGCGGTTGCCTAGTGGTTAGTGGCGAGGTTGTAGTGGTTAGACAGGTTGCCTAGTGTTTAGAGTGTAGTGGCGACAGGTTGCCTAGTGTTTAGAGTGTAGTGGCGACAGGTTGCCCTAGTGTGAGTGTAGTGGCGACAGGTTGCCAGTGTTTAGAGTGTAGTGGCGACAGGTTGCCTAGTGTTTAGAGGTGTAGTGTAGGAGCGACAGGTTGCCTAGTGTTTAGAGTGTAGGGCGGCAGGTTGCCTAGTGTTTAGAGTGTAGTGGCGACACAGGTTGCCTAGTGTTTAGAGTGTAGTGGGGCGACAGGTTGCCTAGTGTTTTAGGTTGAGTGTAGTAGTGGCGACAGGTTGCCTAGTGTTTAGAGTGTAGTGGCGACAGGTTGCCTAGTGTTTTAGAGTGTAGGGCGGCAGGTTGCCTAGTGGTTTAGAGTGTAGGGGCGACAGGTTGCCTAGTGTTTAGAGTGTAGAGGCGGCAGGTTGCCTAGTGTTTAGAGTGTAGTGGCGACAGGTTGCCTAGTGGTTAGAGTGCAGTTGCGGCAGGTTGCCTAGTGTTTAGAGTGTAGTGGCGACAGGTAGCCTAGTGGTTAGAGTGTAGGGCGACAGGTTGCCTAGTGTTTTAGAGTGTAGTGGCGACAGGTTGCCTAGTGGTTAGAGTGTAGTGGCGGCAGGTAGCCTAGTGTTTAGAGTGTAGGGGCGACAGGTTGCCTAGTGTTTAGAGTGTAGAGGGCGACAGGTTGCCTAGTGTTTAGAGTGTAGGGGTGGCAGGTAGCCTAGTGTTTAGAGTGTAGAGGGCCACAGGTTGCCTAGTGTTTAGAGTGTAGTGGTGGCAGGTTGCCTAGTGTTTAGAGTGTTAGGGCGGCAGGTTGCCTAGTGTTTAGAGTGTAGTGGCGACAGGTTGCCTAGTGTTTAGAGTGTAGAGGCAGGTACAGGTTGCCTAGTGTAGTTAGAGTGTAGTGGCGGTAGGTAGCCTAGTGGTTGTTTAGGAGTGGTAGTGTGGCAGGTAGCCAGGTAGGTAGCCTAGTGGTTAGAGTGTAGTGGCGACAGGTTGCCTAGTGTTTAGAGTGTAGTGGCGACAGGTTGCCTAGTGGTTAGAGTGTAGTGGCGACAGGTTGCCTAGTGTTTAGAGTGTAGTGGCGACAGGTTGCCTAGTGTTTAGAGTGTAGTGGCGACAGGTTGCCTAGTGTTTGAGTGTGGGGGCGACAGGTTGCCTAGTGTTTAGAGTGTAGGGCGACAGGTTGCCTAGTGTTTAGAGTGTAGGGCGACAGGTTGCCTAGTGTTTAGAGTGTAGAGGCGGCAGGTAGCCTAGTGTTTAGAGTGTAGTGGCGACAGGTTGCCTAGTGGTTAGAGTGTAGGGGCGACAGGTTGCCTAGTGGTTAGAGTGTAGTGGTGACAGGTTGCCTAGTGTTTAGAGTGTAGTGGCGACAGGTTGCCTAGTGGTTAGAGTGTAGTGGCGACAGGTTGCCTAGTGTTTAGAGTGCAGAGGCGACAGGTAGCCAAGTGTTTAGAGTGTGTAGGTGGCAGGTAGCTGATGGTTTCAGTGTAGAGGCGAGGTAGCCTAGTGTTTAGAGTGTAGGGGCGGCAGGTTGCCTAGTGTTTAGAGTTTAGAGGCGGCAGGTTGCCTAGTGTTTAGAGTGTAGGGTGGCAGGTAGCCTAGTGGTTAGAGTGTAGTGGCGACAGGTTGCCCAGTGTTTAGAGTGTAGAGGGCGGCAGGTAGCCTAGTGGTTAGTGGCGAGTTGTAGAGGGTGGCAGGTTGCCTAGTGTTAGAGTGTAGTGGCGACAGGTAGCCTAGTGTTTAGAGTGTAGGGGCGGCAGGTTGCCTAGTGGTTAGAGTGTAGAGGCGGGTGCAGCCCAGTGTTTAGAGGTAGGGGCTGCCAGGTAGCCTAGTGGTTAGAGGTAGAGGGTGCCTAGTATTTAGAAATGTAGTGCGTTAGCCTAGTATTTAGAGGCAAAGTGGCAAAACAAATGTAGAAGCGTGGGTTAGAGTGTTTAGGGGCGGCAGGGTACTAGCCTAGTGGTTAGGTGAGTGCAGAGGGGGCAGGTAGCCTAGTGTTTAGAGTGTTGAGCGACTTTGCAGGCAGTGTAGTGGTTAGGTTGAGTGTTTAGGGGCGGGTAGGTAGCCTAGTGGTTAGAGTGTAGGGCGGCAGGTAGCCCAGTGTTTAGAGTGTAGTGGGACAGGTTGCCTAGTGGTTAGAGTGTAGAGGCGACAGGTTGCCTAGTATTTAGAGTGTAGGGGGTAGGTGGCGACAGCCTAGTGGTTAGAGTGTAGGGAACTAGTATTTAGAAATGTAGGCAACCTAGTGTTTAGAGTGTAGTAGCGGCAGGTGCCTAGTGTTTAGAGTGTAGTAGGTTGCCTAGTGGTTAGAGTGTAGGGGACAGGTTGCCTAGTGGTTAGAGTGTAGTGGCGTGTTTGGAATAGTGGCGGCAGGTTGCCTAGTGGTTAGAGTGTAGTGGCGACAGGTTGCCTAGTGGTTAGAGTGTAGGGCGACAGGTTGCCTAGTGTTTAGAGTGTAGGGCCACAGGTTGCCTAGTGTTTAGAGTGTAGTAAACAGGTTGCCTAGTGTTTCGGCGACAGGTTGAAGGACAGGTTGCCTAGTGTTTAGAGTGTAGTAGCGACAGGTTGCCTAGCGTTTAGAGTGCAGGGTACACAGGTCAGTTACTAGTATTCAGAGTGCAGTGGCCTAGTATTTAGCAGGTCAGCCTAGTGTTTAGAGTGTAGGGCTAGATATTTACAGGTCATTCAGTGCCTAGAGTGTAGTGATTTGCCTGACAGGTATGGCGCGACAGGTCTAGTGTTTAGAGTGTAGTGGCTTGGAACAGGTTGCCCAGTGATGTAGAGTGTAGTGGCGACAGGTTGCCAGCGTTTAGAGTGTTAGTGGCAAAGTATAGTGGCGACAGGTTGTCCTAGTGTTTAGAGTGCAGGGTGGCAGGTAGCCTAGTGGTTAGAGTGTAGAGGTGGCAGGTAGCCAGTGGTTAGAAGTGTAGGGCGGCAGGTTTAGAGTGTAGGGCCACAGGTTGCCTAGTGGTTAGAGTGTAGAGGGTGGCAGGTAGCCTAGTGGTTAGAGTGTAGGGCGGCAGGTAGCCCATGGTTAGAGTGCAGGGTGGCAGGTAGCCTAGTGGTTAGAGTGCCAGAGGGTGGCAGGTAGCCAGTGTAGTGGTAGCCTAGTGGTTAGAGTGTAGAGAGGTGGCAGGTAGCCTAGTGGTTAGAAGTGTTGGGCGGCAGGTAGCCTAGTGGTTAGAGTGTGGGGCGGTAGGTAGAGTGGTTAGGTGTAGGGGCGGTAGGTAGCCTAGTGGTTAGAGTGTAGGGGAGGCAGGTAGCCTAGTGGTTAGAGTGTAAGGGTGGCAGGTAGCCTAGTAGTTAGAGTGTAGGGTGTAGCCTAGTGGTTTGCCTAGGTAACCTGTGGTTAGAGTGTAGGGCGGCAGGTAGCCTAGTGGTTAGAGTGTGAGGCGGTAGGTAGCTAGTGGTTAGAGTGTAGTGGCGACAGGTTGCCTAGTGGTTAGAGTGTAGTGGCGACAGGTTGCTAGTGGTTAGAGTGTAGTGGCGACAGGTTGCCTAGTGTTTAGAAGTGTAGGGCGACAGGCATGGTAGCCTAGTATTTAGTGGAATTTGCCTAGTATTTAGAGTGTAGTAAACGGGCAAATGCAGAGGTAATGTGCCTAGTGTTTAGATATTTAGAATGTAGTGGCGACAGGTTGCCTAGTGTTTAGAAGTGTAGTGGCGACAGGTTGCCTAGTGGTTAGAGTGTAGTGGCGCAGGTTGCCTAGTGTTTGTGAGTGTAGGGGCGACAGGTTGCCTAGTGTTTAGAGTGCAGGGGCGAGGTTGCCAGTATTTAGCGGTAGGGGAGTGCAGGTTTGCTAGTGGTTAGCGACAGGTGCCTAGAGGGTAGGGCGGCAGGTAGCCTAGTGTTAGAGTGTGGGGCGGCAGGTTGCCTAGTGTTTAGAGTGTAGGTAGCCTAGTGGTTAGGTTGCCTAGTGGTTAGAGTGTAGGGGAGTGTAGGGACAGCCTAGTGTTTAGAGTGTAGGGGCGACAGGCAACCTAGTGGTTAGAGTGTAGGGGCGGCAGGTAGCCTAGTGGTTAGAGTGTAGGGGCGGCAGGTTGCCTAGTGTTTTGAGTGTAGTGGCGGCAGGTTGCCTAGTGTTTAGAGTGTAGGGGCGGCAGGTTGCCTAGTGTTTAGAGTGTAGGGGCGGCAGTATTTAGTAGCCCAGCCTAGGTTTAGAGTGCAGGGCAGGTTGCCAGTGTTTAGAGGCAGGGGGAGAGGCAGGTCAGTCTAGTGTTTAGAGTGTAGGGGCGGCAGGTTGCCTAGTGGTTAGAGTATAGTGGCGACAGGTTGCCTAGTGTTTAGAGTGTAGAGGGTGGCAGGTAGCCTAGTGGTTAGAGTGTAGAGGGTGGCAGGTAGCCTAGTGGTTAGAGTGTAGGGGCGGCAGGTAGCCTAGTGGTTAGAGTGTAGGGGCGGCAGGTTGCCTAGTGGTTAGAGTGTAGAGGGTGGCAGGTAGCCTAGTGGTTAGAGTGTAGGGGCGGCAGGTAGCCTAGTGGTTAGAGTGTAGAGGGTGGCAGGTAGCCTAGTGGTTAGAGTGTAGAGGGTGGCAGGTAGCCTAGTGGTTAGAGTGTAGGGGCGGCAGGTAGCCTAGTGGTTAGAGTGTAGAGGGTGGCAGGTAGCCTAGTGGTTAGAGTGTTGGGGCGGCAGGTAGCCTAGTGGTTAGAGTGTAGGGGCGGTAGGTAGCCTAGTGGTTAGAGTGTAGGGGCGGTAGGTAGCCTAGTGGTTAGAGTGTAGGGGAGGCAGGTAGCCTAGTGGTTAGAGTGTAGAGGGTGGCAGGTAGCCTAGTAGTTAGAGTGTAGGGCGTAGGTAGCCTAGTGGTTAGAGTGTAGGGGCGGTAGGTAGCCTAGTAGTTAGAATTAGCAAGGCCAGACAACTGTGGTTATCCAGATGGCCAGAGTGCACGGTGGTAGCCTGGTATTAAATGCAGGCGTAGTCCTAGTGGTTGGGGTGTTTGAGTGAAGCGGTAGGTAGCCAGGTCAGCCAGCGGTTAGAGTGTAGGTGCGACAGGTTGCCTAGTGGTTAGAGTGTAGTGGCGACAGGTCATGCCTAGTGTTTAGAAGTGTAGGGCTTCACAGGTTGCCTGGTGTTTAGAGTGTAGTGGCGACAGGTTGCCTAGTGGTTAGAGTGTAGTGGCGACAGGTTGCCTAGTGGTTAGAGTGTAGGCGACAGGTGCCTAGTGGTTAGGTGTAGAGGCGACAGGTTGCCCTAGTGTTTAGAGTGTAGAGGGGCAGGTAGCCTAGTGTTTGGGTGTAGAGGCGACAGGTTGCCTAGTGTTTAGAAGTGTAGTGGCAGGGTAGTCTAGCGTTTAGGTGTAGTGGTGACAGGGTAGCCTAAATCAGTGTAGTGGGACATGTGTTTAAGATGTGGCGAGGGTTGCCTAGTGTTTTAGAAGTGTAGTGGCACAGGTTGCCTAGCGGTTAGAAGTGTAGTGGCGACAGGTTGCCTAGTGTTTAGAGTTAGTGGTGACAGGTTGCCTAGTGTTTAGAGTGTAGAGGTGGACAGGTTTTACCCTGCATGTTTAGAAGTGTAGAAGCATGGGTACCTAGTGTTTAGAGTGTAGAAGCGGCAGAGTTGCTGTGTTTAGAAGTGTAGTAGCACGACAGGTTGCCTAGTATTTAGAAGTGTAGGGCGACAGGTGCCTAGTATTTAGAAGTGTAGTGGCGACAGGTGCCCTAGTGTTTAGAAGTGTAGTGGCGACAGGTTGCCTAGTGTTTAGAGTGTAGTAGCGTGGTTTTGCTAGTGGTTTAGGGAGTGTAGTGGCGGCAGGTTGCCTAGTGTTTAGAGTGTAGGGGCGGCAGGTAGCCTAGTGGTTAGAGTGTAGGGGCGGCAGGTTGCCTAGTGTTTAGAGTGTAGTGGCGACAGGTTGCCTAGTGTTTAGAGTGTAGTGGCGACAGGTTGCCTAGTGTTTAGAGTGTAGTGGCGACAGGTTGCCTAGTGTTTAGAGTGTAGTGGCGACAGGTTGCCTAGTGTTTAGAGTGTAGGGGCGACAGGTTGCCTAGTGTTTAGAGTGTAGGGGCGACAGGTTGCCTAGTGTTTAGAGTGTAGGGGCGGCAGGTTGCCTAGTGTTTAGAGTGTAGTGGCGACAGGTTGCCTAGTGTTTAGAGTGTAGGGGCGACAGGTTGCCTAGTGTTTAGAGTGTAGTGGCGACAGGTTGCCTAGTGTTTAGAGTGTAGTGGCGACAGGTTGCCTAGTGTTTAGAGTGTAGTGGCGACAGGTTGCCTAGTGGTTAGAGTGTAGTGGCGGCAGGTTGCCTAGTGTTTAGAGTGTAGGGGCGACAGGTTGCCTAGTGTTTAGAGTGTAGGGGCGACAGGTTGCCTAGTGTTTAGAGTGTAGTGGCGACAGGTTGCCTAGTGTTTAGAGTGTAGGGGCGACAGGTTGCCTAGTGTTTAGAGTGTAGTGGCGGCAGGTTGCCTAGTGTTTAGAGTGTAGGGGCGACAGGTTGCCTAGTGTTTAGAGTGTAGTGGCGACAGGTTGTCTAGTGTTTAGAGTGTAGTGGCGACAGGTTGCCTAGTGGTTAGAGTGTAGTGGCGACAGGTTGCCTAGTGTTTAGAGTGTAGTGGCGACAGGTTGCCTAGTGTTTAGAGTGTAGGGGCGACAGGTTGCCTAGTGTTTAGAGTGTAGTGGCGACAGGTTGCCTAGTGGTTAGAGTGTAGTGGCGACAGGTTGCCTAGTGTTTAGAGTGTAGTGGCGACAGGTTGCCTAGTGTTTAGAGTGTAGTGGCGACAGGTTGCCTAGTGTTTAGAGTGTAGGGGCGACAGGTTGCCTAGTGTTTAGAGTGTAGGGGCGGCAGGTTGCCTAGTGTTTAGAGTGTAGGGGCGGCAGGTTGCCTAGTGTTTAGAGTGTAGGGGCGGCAGGTAGCCTAGTGGTTAGAGTGTAGTGGCGACAGGTTGCCTAGTGGTTAGAGTGTAGGGGCGGTAGGTAGCCTAGTGGTTAGAGTGTAGTGGCGACAGGTTGCCTAGTGTTTAGAGTGTAGTGGCGACAGGTTGCCTAGTGGTTAGAGTGTAGTGGCGACAGGTTGCCTAGTGTTTAGAGTGTAGTGGCGGCAGGTTGCCTAGTGTTTAGAGTGTAGTGGCGGCAGGTTGCCTAGTGTTTAGAGTGTAGTGGCGGCAGGTTGCCTAGTGTTTAGAGTGTAGGGGCGGCAGGTTGCCTAGTGTTTAGAGTGTAGTGGCGACAGGTTGCCTAGTGTTTAGAGTGTAGTGGCGACAGGTTGCCTAGTGTTTAGAGTGTAGGGGCGGCAGGTAGCCTAGTGGTTAGAGTGTAGGGGCGGTAGGTAGCCTAGTGTTTAGAGTGTAGTGGCGGCAGGTTGCCTAGTGGTTAGAGTGTAGTGGCGACAGGTTGCCTAGTGGTTAGAGTGTAGTGGCGGCAGGTTGCCTAGTGTTTAGAGTGTAGGGGCGGTAGGTAGCCTAGTGGTTAGAGTGTAGGGGCGGTAGGTAGCCAGTGGTTAGAGTGCAGGGAGGCAGGTAGCCTAGTGGTTAGGTGCAGAGGGCGGCAGGTGGCCCAGTGGTTAGAGTGTGAGAGGCGGCAGGTTGCCTAGTGTTTAGAGTGCAGGGGCGCAGCGTGGCCTAGTGGTTAGAGTGTAGGGGCGGTGGCAGCCAGTGTTTAGAGTGTGAGGGCGGCGGCGTGGCCTAGTGGTTGGGCGTAGGGGCTGCAGGTAGCCACAGTGGTTAGAGTGCAGGGGCGGCAGGTCAGCTAGTGGTTTAGAGTGTGGGGCGACGCAGGTTGCCTAGTGGTTAGAGTGTAGGGCGGCAGGTTGCCTAGTGTTAGAGTGTAGGGCGGCAGGTAGCCTAGTGGTTAGAGTGTAGGGCGGCGGCACCAGCCTGTGTTTAGAGTGTGGGCGGCAGGCGTGCCTAGTGTTTTAGAGGTGTAGGGCGGCAGGTAGCCCAGTGGTTAGAGCATAGTGGCGACAGGTAGCCTAGTGGTTTAGAGTGCAGAGGGCAGGCAGTAGCCTAGTGGTTAGAGTGCAGGGTGGCAGCGTAGCCTAGTGGTTAGGTGAAAGGCGGCAGGTAGCCTAGTGGTTAGGAGTGTAGGGGCGGCAGGTTGCCTAGTGGTTAGAGTGTAGGGCGTGGCAAGGTAGCCTAGTGGTTAGAGTGTAGGGGCGGCAGGTAGCCTAGTGGTTAGAGTGCAGAGGGTGGCAGGTAGCCTAGTGGTTAGAGTGTGAGGGTGGCAGGCGTCCAGCGGTTCAGTGAGGGGGTGGCAGGTAGCCCAGTGGTTAGAGTGCAGAGGGTGGCAGCGTGGCCAGTGGTTAGAGTGTGGGCGGCAGCGTGGCCTGGTGGTTAGAGTGTAGGGGTGACAGGTAGCCTAGTGGTTAGAGTGTAGGGCGGCAGGTAGCCTGGTGGTTAGAGTGTAGGGAGGCAGGTAGCCTAGTGGTTAGAGTGCAGGGCGAGGCAGGTAGCCCAGTGGTTAGAGTGTAGGGCAGGCAGGTAGCCTAGTGGTTAGAGTGCAGGGTGGCAGGTAGCCCAGTAGTTAGGTGTAGGGCGGCAGGTAGCCTAGTGGTTAGGTGTAGGGCGGCAGGTAACCCAGTGGTTAGAGTGTAGGGCGGCAGGTAGCCTAGTGGTTAGAGTGTAGGGCGGCAGGCAGCCTAGTGGTTAGAGTGCAGGGGCGGCAGGTAGCCTAGTGGTTAGAGTGTAGGGAGGCAGGTAGCCTAGTGGTTAGAGTGTAGGGCGGCAGGTGGCCTAGTGGTTAGAGTGCAGGGCGGCAGGTAACCTAGTGGTTAGAGTGTAGGGGGCAGGTAGCCTAGTGGTTAGAGTGTAGGGGCGGCAGGTAGCCTGGTGGTTAGAGTGCAGGGGAGGCAGGTAGCCCAGTGGTTAGAGTGTAGGGGCGGCAGGTGGCCTGGTGGTTAGGTGTAGGGGCGACAGGTCAGCCTGGTGGTTGTGCAGGGGCGGCAGTAGCCTAAGTGGTTAGAGGAGGGCGGCAGGAGGCCAGTGGTTAGAGGTTAGGTGTTACATTACATTTAAGTCATTTGCAGACGCTCTTATCCAGAGCTGTTACAAATTGGTGCATTCACCTTATGACATCCAGTGGAGCAGCCACTTTACAATAGTGCATCTAAATCTTTTAAGGGGGGTGAGAAGGATTACTTTATCCTATCCTAGGTATTCCTTAAAGAGGTGGCGTTTCAGGTGTCTCCGGAAGGTGGTGATTGACTCCGCTGTCCTGGCTCGTGAGGGAGTTTGTTCCACCATTGGGGGCCAGAGCAGCTCAGTTTTGACTGGGCTGAGCGTGAACTGTACTTCCTCAGTGGTAGGGAGGCGAGCAGGCCAGAGGTGGATGAACGCAGTGCCCTTGTTTGGGTGTAGGGCCTGATCAGAGCCTGGTGTACTGAGGTGAGTTCTCCTCACAGTCCGTAGGCAAGCACCATGGTCTTGTAGCGGAGCGAGCTTCAACTGGAAGCCAGTGGAGAGAGCGGAGGAGCGGGGTGATCGGAGAGAACTTGGGCCTGGGGTTAGAACACCAGACGGGGCTGCCTAGTGTCTGGGATGAGTTGTAGGGGGTTTAATGGCACAGCAGGAGCCCATCTCTCCAGCCGAGTTGCAGTAATCCAGACGGGAGATGACAAGGTGCCTGGATTAGGACCTCGTTGGGCTCCAGTAAACCACTGGCGTTAGGCCAGTAACTGAAAGGTTTTGAGATCGTTACCCGAGCTGACAAGGTAAAAATGTATCGTCTCCTGAACAAGGCAGTTAACTCTCTTGTTCCTAGGCAGGAGTTCTAAATAAGAATTTGTTCTTAACTCTCTTGCCCAAGTTAAATAAAGGTAAAATAAAAGCCAGGTAATGGATGTAGTGTCTCATTACCGCTTGTCTAGGATGTTTCTGAGATTAGGTGTGAAAAGCACTGACATTTACAGTGATTCATGTTGTTGGAAAGTCTATTTGTCTAGGCTCCTTAGGTGTCAACTACAGTAAAATATCTGAATTGTAAATACAGAGCACAGCCAAAGAGGTTAGAAACTCTGTGGCACAACCATGCAGAGAACCATGCAGAGGACCACGGAAAGAACCATGCAGAGAACCATGCATAGAACCACGCAGAGAACAATGGAGAGAAACATGCAGAGAACCATGCAAGAACCACAGAGAGAACCATGCATAGAACCATGGAGAGAACCATGTAAGAACCTTGGAGAGAACCATGGAGAGAACATGCAGAGAACCACGGAGAGAACCAACGCAGAGAACCACGCAGAGAGAACCACGGAGAGAACCATGCAGAGGACCATGAGTGAGAGAGAACCACAGAGAACCACGCAGAGAACCACAGAGAGAACCACGCAGAGAGAACCACAGAGAGAACCACAGAGAGAACCACGCAGAGAACCACGCAGAGAACCACGCAGAGAGAACCACGGAGAGAACCATGCAGAGGACCATTGAGAGAACCATGCAGAGAACCACAGAGAGAACCACGCAGAGAACCACGCCCTCAGAACCACGGAGAGAACCATGCAGAGGACCATTGAGAGAACCATGGAGAGAACCACAGAGAGATTCCATGGAGAGAACTCACAGAGAGAACCATGGAGCTTTCTCACAGAGTGTCAGGCGCAGAACGGACACGGAGAGAACCACGGCGGTCAGTGGATGGCCATGCACGAGAACCACAGAGTCTGTCTGTCTCGCTGTCCAGAACCACAAATGATTTGACCTATAAAGTTCTCAGCACAGAGAACCCACTGGACTTAGACCCACTAGACTTATCACCCACTAGACTTATCAACCACGCAGACTTATCGCCACTGGACTTATCACCCACTAGAGTATCACCCACTGGACTTATCACCCATGCAGAGAACCACTAGACCTCACCCACTGGAGACACGGACTTATCACCCAGGAGAGACTTATCACCCACTGGAGATCACCATGACTTATCTCTCAATGGTTCTCTGCGTGGTATCACCCACTGGTTCTCACCAATGGTCCACCCTGGACTTTCACCCACTGGTTATCACCCACTGGTTCTCACCCACTGGACTTCTCTCCAACCACTGGGCGTGGTTCTCTGTGACTTATCACCCACTGGACTTATCACCCACTAGACTTATCACCCACTGGACTTCTCAACCATGGTATCACCCTAACTGGACTTATCACCCACTGGACTTCCCTGGTTCTCTCATATATTGAAACTCATCATTTCATGCATGGTTCTCTCAAATGGCATCCTTTTCCCCTACAGAGTGAAAATGTTTTTTGTAAAATGATAGCTCTGTATGTTCTTGTAGCCTCCCTGGGTTCTCTGCGTGGTTTGTCTCTGTGGTTCTCTGCATTCTCTGCACGGTGCTCTCCGTGGTTCTCTCCGTGTGCGGCTGTTCTGCAATGATTTCTCTCTGTGGATTTCTCTCCATGGTTCTCTCTGTGGTTCTCTCCATGGTTCTCTCTGTGGTTCTCTCCATGGTTCTCTCAATGGTCCTCTGCATGGTTCTCTCCGTGGTTCTCTCTGCGTGGTTCTCTGCGTGGTTCTCTCTGTGGTTCTCTGCATGGTTCTCTCAATGGTCCTCTGCATGGTTCTCTCCGTGGTTTCTCTCTGCGTGGTTCTCTGCGTGGTTCTCTGCGTGGTTCTCTCTGTGGTTCTCTCTGTGGTTCTCTCGCGTGGTTCTCTCTGTGGTTCTCTGCGTGGTTTCTCTCTGTGGTTCTCTCAGTGGTCACTCTGCATGAGCTCTCTCCGTTGGTTCTCTCTGCGTGGTTCTCTGCGTGGTTCTCTCCGTGGTTCTCTGCATGGTTCTCTCCATGGTTCTCTCCAAGGTTCTTACATGGTTCTCTCCATGGTTCTATGCATGGTTCTCTCTGTGGTTCTTGCATGGTTCTCTGCATGTTTCTCTCCATTGTTCTCTGCGTGGTTCTATGCATGGTTCTCTGCATGGTTCTTTCCGTGGTCCTCTGCATGGTTCTCTGCATGGTTGTGCCACAGAGTTTCTAAACCTCTTTGGCTGTGCTCTGTATTTACAATTCAGATATTTTACTGTAGTTGACAGTTCAGTAAGGAGCCGACCAAATAGACTTTCCAACAACATGAATCACTGTAAATGTCAGTGCTTTTTCATGGTGTAATCTCAGAGATGATCCAACAGAGGGCGGTAAGTGAGACACTACATCCATTACCTGGCTTTTATTTTGACCTTTATTTAACTTGGCAAGTCAGTTAAGAACAAATTCTTATTTACAATAACTGCCTAGGAACAGGGGTTAACTGCCTTGTTCAGGGGCAGAACGATACATTTTTACCTTGTCAGCTCGGGTAGTCGATCTCAAAACCTTTCAGTTACTGGCCCAGCGCCAGTGATTTGCTGCCCAACGCAGGTCCTAATCCAGGCACTTGTCATCTCCCGTCTGGATTACCAACTCGCTGTTGCTGGGCTCCCTGCCTGTGCCATTAAACCCCTACAACTCATCCAGAGCACGCAGCCCGTCTGGTGTTCAACCTTCCCAAGTTCTCTCACGTCACCCCGCTCCTCCTGCTCTCTCCACTGGCTTCCAGTTGAAGCTCGCATCCGCTACAAGACCATGGTGCTTGCCTACGGAGCTGTGAGGAGACGGCACCTCAGTACCTCAGGCTCTGATCAGGCCCTACACCCAAACAAGGGCACTGCGTTCATCCACCTCTGGCCTGCTCGCCTCCCTACCACTGAGGAAGTACAGTTCCCGCTCAGCCCAGTCAAAACTGTTCGCTGCTCTGGCCCCCAATGGTGGAACAAACTCCCTCACGACGCCAGGACAGCGGAGTCAATCACCACCTTCCGGAGACACCTGAAACCCCACCTCTTTAAGGAATACCTAGGATAGGATAAAGTAATCCTTCTCACCCCCTCCCCTTAAAAGATTTAGATGCACTATTGTAAAGTGGCTGCTCCACTGGATGTCATAAGGTGAATGCACCAATTTGTAGAGTCGCTCTGGATAAGAGCGTCTGCTAAATGACTTAAATGTAATGTAAGTGTGGCGGCTCTAACCACTGGGCTACCTGCCGCCCCTCCTCTAACCACTAGGCTACCTGCCGCCCCTGCGCTCTAACCACTAGGCTGCCTGCACTTGCCTCTAACCACTGGGCTTACCTGCCACCCCTACACTCTAACCACTGGGCTGCCTGCCGCCCTGCACTCTGACCGCTGGGCTGCCTGCACGCCCCTACACTCCTAGCCACTGGGCTGCCGCCCCTGCACTCTGGCCACTGGCTGCCACCTACACTCTAACCACTAGGCTACCTACCGCCCCTACACTCCTAACCACTGGGCTGCCTGCCTCCTGCACTCTAAGCCGCTGGGCTGCCTGGCCCTGCGCTCTGGCCGCTAGATGCTGCCTGCCAGCCCTCACTCTGGCCGCTGGGCTGCCTGCCGGCCCTGCACTCCTGGCCGCCTGGGCTGCCTGCGCCGCACTCTGGGCGCTGAACCAGCCAGCATCCTGCATCTCAACCACTGGGTTCACTGCAGCTGCACTCTGGCCATGGACCGCCTGCCTGCCCTGTCCATCTGGCCGCTGGGCTGCCTGCTCACCCCTGCACTCTGGCCGCTGGGCTGCCTGCCGCCCTGCACTCCTGGCCGCTGGGCTGCCTGCGGCCCTGCACTCCTGACGCTGGGCGCCTGCTCAGGCCCTGCACTACTGAGCCGCTGGACTGCGCGCGCCTGACACTCCTGACCGCTGGACGCGCCAACCGCCATCTGCGCTCTGGCCGCTGGGTCTGCGCATTGCTGGCGCTCCTGACCCGCTGGTGCGCTGCGCCTCTGCACTCTGACCGCTGGACTGTGTGCGCCCTACCCTTCTGACAACTGGGCTGCGCCTTGCCACTCACGCTCTGGCCGCTGGGCTGCCTCTGCTCCTGACCGCTGAACATAAGCACCATCTGGCCGCTGGGCCTGCCGCCGCCATCTTGCGCTCTGGCCGCGCAGACGAGCTCTGCGCCCTACGCTCTGACATGGGCTGCCTGCTTGCGCCCTGCGCTCTGACCGCTGGGCTTTACCTGCCCTCTGCACTCTGGCCGCTGCCTTGCCATCTGCACTCTGGGCGCTACGGAGGCGACCTGACTAGCCACCTCTGACCGCTGGTGACCTGTGCGAACCTCAAAGCTAAGGCCTGGCTACCTTCTGACCGCTGGGCCCATGGCAAACACTGCGCTCTGGGCGCTGAACAAGGCTCGCTCTGGAGCGCTGGACCGACCTGCCCAGCCATGCGCTCTAGCTGGACGACCTAAAAAACCTATCTGGCCGCTGGGCTGCCTGCGCCACTGCATCGGCCGCTGGGTTGCTGCCAAGCCTGCATCACAGACGCTAGTGCCCTACCTCCCTGCGCTCGGCCGCTGGGCTGATCTGCCGTACCATCAGGCAGACAACCTGTTAATGACATGGGACTGCCCGCTGCCGCCACCTCTACACTCCTGACCGCCTGCCTCACTCTGACCACTGGGCTGCCTGCCTTGCTCCTATTACATGGGCTGCCTACACTGCACTCTGGAGCGCCCAGACGGCCTGTAGCCGCCGCTCGGCCGCTGGGCGGCCTGTCGTGCACTCTGGCCGCTGACCTGCCGCCGCTGCTACAGACTGGACGCCCGCTCTGACCGCTGAACACTGCAGCCTGCGCTTGGGCTGGCTGTCGCCGCTCTAGGCACTGGGCGGCCTTGTGGGCTGCGCTGCAGCTCACAGGCGCTGGGCTGACCTGCCGCCCTACGCTCAGGCGCTGGGCGTCTCTGCATGCTGCCTGAGGCGCTGGACTGACCTGCGCCGCTGCTCAGGCGCTGAACTGACCTGCCGCCGCCCTTCTGGAAAAGCGCTGGGCCTGATAAGCCGCGCTCTGACCGCTGGGCCTAATCATGCGCGAAACGCTGGGCGACTGTGCGTGCCCTCTGGCCGCTTGGGCTACCTGCGCCCTACGGCCGCCGACACGTAAGCCGCCGCGCTCTGACTACCTGTAGCCCACAGGCGCTGGGCGATACGCGTTGCTCGCAGGCGCTGACGACCTGCTGGCCTACCGCTCTGGCGCTGGAGCCGCTCTGGGCATGATAAATGCGCTACGCTCTACAGGCGCTGAATGTGGCGTAGACGCTGGGCGGCCTGTGGGCCGCTACGCTCGCGACCGCTGAACGACCTTATTGAAATAAGGCGCTGGAGCGACGCATTAAGCCTGCACTCTGAAACGCTTCTTTGACGCTGATCGTGCTGCTGCTCTGAGCGCTGAACGCCTACAGCTCTGACCCTTGGGCGTGGACGACTTGTGGCCGCCGCGCTCAGGCGCTGGGCGGCACGTGAAGCCTAGCTCTGGGCCGCGGGCGGCGACCTGCAGCCATGCACTCTGGAAGCCTGTGCCCCACCACTCTGGGGCGCTGAGACCTGTCAAGGCCGCCTGCTCTGTAGGCACAGCTGGGCTGACCTGGTAGAGCCTGCTGTGACGCTGGACGACGTAGGCTCTCACAGGCAGCTGACCTGCATCTGACCGCTGGGCGGCCTGTGCATGCCACGCCCAGGCGCTGGGCTGACCTGTTGCCGCCACACTGCAGGCTCGCGCTAGCGTGGCCCACCGCTCTGGGCGCTGGTGGGCGCGACCTTGCCGCATGCAAACGCCGGGCGACCTGCTTGCTACGCTCTGGGCGCTGGGCTGACCTGTCGCTACGCTTCTGGGCGCTGGGCTGACCTGTGCTGACCTGTGACCGCTGCTCGCTGGGCGGCCTGTGAAATGCCACGCTCTGGAGCACGCTGGACTGACACCGGTAAATTACGCTACGCTCTGAGCGCTGGACGACACTGTTAAGCCGCTACATCACAGGCGCGGACGTGCAAAATGCATCGACCGCTGGGCGCATAGCGGCCACCGCATCTGGGCGCTGGACTGACCTAGCATACTGCGCTCTGACGTGCCTGGTAAGCCGCTGCGCGACCGCATTAAGGCCGCTGCACGCTCAAACAGACGACTCTGCGCTCTGGGCGCAGACGACCTGTCGCCGCTGCATCGCGGACGACCGCAGCCAGCCGCCTTTGCTCTGGAGACGCTGAACTGACCTGCTGCAGCCCCTGCACTCTGGAGGCGCTGGGCAACCTCAATGGGCCCTGCTGCTCTGGAAGCGCTGGGTGACCTGTGGGCCCCCCTACGCTCTGGGCCTTTGGGCTGGCCTGTGCATGCACCCCTTCGGCACATGGGCGACCTGTGGCCACTGCACTCAGAAGCACGCTGGGCGACCTGGCAAATGCACTGCAGCTCTAGGCGCTGGGCTGACCTGTGCCACTACGCGCTTGGGTGACCTGTGCGGCCGCTGCACTCTAGGCGCTGGGCGGCCTTATTAAGCCGCTGCACTCTAGGCGCTAGGCGACCTGCCGCCGCTGCACTTCTGGACGCTGG
>NW_027037032.1:0-17064 GCF_034236695.1 Oncorhynchus nerka
TGGAGATCTAACAGTGGAGATCTACCAGTGGAGGTTCACCAGTGGAGATCTACCAGTGGAGATCTACCAGTGGAGATCTACCAGTGAGATATACCAGTGGGAGGTCTACCAGTGGAGGTCTACCAGTGGAGACATACCAGTGAGGCCCAACAGTGGAGATATATACCAGTGGAGGTCTACCAGTGGAGACTACCAGTGATATCTACCAGTGGAGATATACCATGGAGGTCTACCAGTGGAGATATACCAGTGAGATATACCATGGTTATATACCAGTGAGGTTTACCAGTGGAGATCTACCAGTAAGGTTCACCAGTGGAGATATACCAGTGGAGGTCTACCAGTGGAGGAGTGGAGGTCTACCAGTGGAGTTATACCAGTGGAGGTAACTACCAGTGGGAGATCTACCAGTGGGAGGTCTACCAGTGAGATCTACCAGTGGAGATATACCAGTGGAGGTCTACCAGTGGAGGTCTACCATTGGAGGTCTACCAGTGAGACATACCAGTGGAGGTCTACCAGGGAGAGTATACCAGTGGAGATATACCCTACCAGTGATGTATACCAGTGGAGTGTCTACCAGTGGAGGACCAGTGGAGATATACCAGTGGAGTGCTACCAGTGGAGATATACCAGTAGAGGTCTACCAGTGGAGGCTCACCAGTGAGATTACCAGTGGAGATTCACCAGTGGAGGTCTAACAGTGGAGATATACCAGTGGAGGTCTGCCAGTGAGGTCTACCAGTGGAGATCTACCAGTGGAGATATAAGGGGAGTTCTACCAGTGGAGGTCTACCAGTGGAAATATACCAGTGAGGTCTACCAGTGGAGGTCTACCAGTGGAGATATACCAGGAGGTCTACCAGTGGAGGTCTCAGTGGAAATATACCAGTGGACTGGTCTACCAGTGGAGATATACCAGTGGAGGTCTACCAGTGGAGATATACCAGTGGGGGTCTACCATTGAGGTCTACCAGTGGAGATATACCAGTGGAGATATACCAGTGGAGGTCTACCAGTGGAGATATACCAGTGGATGTCTACCAGTGGATGTCTACCAGTGGAGGTCTACCAGTGGAGGTCTACCAGTGGAGATATACCAGTGGAGGTCTACCAGTGGAGATATACCAGTGGAGATATACCAGTGGAGGTCTACCAGTGGAGGTCTACCAGGTCAGTGAGATATACCAGTGGAGGTCTACCAGTGGGAGATTACCAGTGGAGATCTACCAGTGGAGATATGTCTACCAGTGGAGGTCTGCCAGTGGAGGTCTACCAGTGGAGATATACCAGTGGAGGTCTACCAGTGGAGATATACCAGTGGAGATATACCAGTGGATGTCTACCAGTGGAGGTCTACCAGTGGAGGTCTACCAGTGGAGGTCTACCAGTGGAGATATACCAGTGGAGATATACCAGTGGAGATATACCAGTGGAGGTCTACCAGTGGAGGTCTACCAGTGGAGGTCTACCAGTGGAGATATACCAGTGGAGGTATACCAGTGGGTCTACCAGTGGAGATATACCAGTACCAGTGGAGGTCTACCAGTGGAGATATACCAGTGGAGATATACCAGTGGAGGTCTACCAGTGGAGATATACCAGTGGAGGATCTACCAGTGGAGATCTAACAGTGGAGGTCTACCAGTGGAGATCTACCAGTGGAGATATACCAGTGGAGGTATACCAGTGGAGATCTAACAGTGGAGGAACTCTAGATACAATTAAACACTTAAGGCTGGGAAAACCCAGGGATGGATGGTATACCAGTGAGATCTACCAGTGAGATCTAACAGTGGAGATATACCAGTGGATGTCTACCAGTGGAGATCTACCAGTGGAGGTCTACCAGTGGATGCAGGCAGATATACCAGTGTCTACCAGTGGAGATCTACCAGTGGAGATATACCAGTGGATGTCCAGTGAGATATACCAGTGAGATCTAAAAGAGGAGGTCTACCAGTGGAGGTCTACCAGTGGAGGTCTACCAGTGGAGATATACCAGTGGAGATATACCAGTGGAGGTCTACCAGTGGAGATATACCAGTGGAGATCTAAAAGTGGAGGTCTACCAGTGGATGTCTAAAACATTTGGAGGTCTACCAGTGGAGGTCTAACAGTGGAGATCTACCAGTGGAGATCTAACAGTGGAGTTCTAACAGTGGAGATCTACCAGAGGACTGTGAATTACAGAGGAGAATCTCTTAGATACAATTAAAACATTTAAGGCTTGGAAAACTCCAGGGATGGATGGTATACCAGTGGAGTGGATATACACCAGTGGAGGTCTACCAGTGGGAGATATACCAGTGGAGATCTACCAGTGGAGATCTACCAGTGGAGGTCTACCAGTGAGATATACCAGTGGAGATCTACCAGTGGAGGTCTACCAGTGGAGGTCTAACAGTGGAGATCTACCAGTGAGATATACCAGTGGAGGTCTACCAGTGGAGGTCTACCAGTGGAGATATACCAGTGAGAGGTCTGCCAGTGGAGATATACCAGTGGAGATCTACCAGTGGAGTCTACCAGTGGAGATCTACCAGTGGAGGTCTACCAGTGGAGATCTACCAGTGGAGATATACCAGTGGAGAGTGAGGTCTACCAGTGGAGGTCTACCAGTGGAGGTCTACCAGTGAGGTCTACCAGTGGAGATCTACCAGTGGAGGTCTACCAGTGGAGGTCTACCAGTGGAGATCTACCAGTGGAGATCTACCAGTGAGATATACTGGAGATATACCAGTGGAGATCTACCAGTGGAGGAGATATTAAAAACACTCAAGGCTGGGTCCAGGGATGGATGGTATACCAGTGGAGATCTACCAGTGGAGATCTAACAGTGGAGATCTACCAGTGGAGATCTAACAGTGGAGGTCTACCAGTGGAGATATACCAGTGGGAGATATACCAGTGGAGATCTACCAGTGGAGGTCTACCAGTGGAGATATACCAGTGAGATCTAAAGGTGGAGGTCTACCAGTGGATGTCTACCAGTGGAGGTCTACCAGTGGAGTCTACCAGTGGAGATATACCAGTGGAGGTCTACCAGTGGAGATATACCAGTGGAGGTCTACCAGTGGAGATATACCAGGAGATCTAAAGTGGAGGTCTACCAGTGGAGGTCTACCAGTGGAGGTCTACCAGTGGAGGTATACCAGTGAGATCTAACAGTGGAGATATACCAGTGAGATATACCAGTGGAGGTCTACCAGAGGACCTCGGTGAATTACAGAGGAGGTCTACCAGATGGAGTGTATACCAGTGGAGGTCTAACAGTGGAGGTCTACCAGTGGAGATGGAGATCTACCAGTGGAGATCTACCAGTGGAGGTCTACCAGTGGAGATATACCAGTGGATATATACCAGTGAGTCTACCAATGGAGATCTACCAGTGGAGATTTACCAGGTTTGGAGATATACCAGTGGATATATACCAGTGGAGGTCTACCAGTGGAGGTCTAACAGTGGAGATATGGACCAGTGGAGATCTAACAGTGAGATATACCAGTGGAGATATACAGTGGAGGTCTACCAGTGGAGATATACCAGTGGAGATATACCAGTGGAGGTCAACAGTGGAGGTCTACCAGTGGAGATATACCAGTGGATATATACCAGTGGAGGTCTACCAGTGAGATCTACCAGTGGAGGTCTACCAGTGAGATCTACCAGTGGAGGTCTGAGAATACCAGTGGAGATCTACCAGTGGAGGTCTACCAGTGGAGGTCACCAGTGAGATCTACCAGTGGAGGTCTAACAGTGGAGATCTACCAGTGGAGATATACCAGTGGAGATATACCAGTGGAGGTCTACCAGTGGAGGTCTACCAGTGGAGATATACCAGTGGAGATCTAAAAGTGGAGGTCTACCAGTGGAGGTCTACCAGTGGAGGTCTACCAGTGGAGGTCTACCAGTGGAGGTCTACCAGTGGAGGTCTAACAGTGGAGATATACCAGTGGAGATCTACCAGTGGAGATCTAACAGTGGAGATCTACCAGAGGACTCCGGTGAATTACAGAGGAGGAACTTCTAGATACAATTAAAACATTTAAGGCTGGGAAAACTCCAGGGATGGATGGTATACCAGTGGAGATCTAACAGTGGAGGTCTACCAGTGGAGATCTAACAGTGGAGATCTACCAGTGGAGATCTACCAGTGGAGATCTACCAGTGGAGATATACCAGTGGAGGTCTACCAGTGGAGATATACCAGTGGATATATACCAGTGGAGGTCTACCAGTGGAGATCTACCAGTGGAGATCTACCAGTGGATATATACCAGTGGAGGTCTACCAGTGGAGATCTACCAGTGGAGATCTACCAGTGGAGGTCTCAGTATACCAGTGGAGATATACCAGTGGAGGTCTACCAGTGGAGGTATACCAGTGGGAGATATACCAGTGGAGGTCTAACAGTGGAGATCTACCAGTGGAGATATACCAGGAAATATACCAGTTGAGGTCTACCAGTGGAGGTCTACCAGTGGAGGTCTCTAACAGTGGAGGTCTACCAGTGAGATCTACCAGTGGAGGTCTACCAGTGGAGATATACCAGTGGGAGATCTAAAAGTGGAGGTCTACCAGTGGAGATATACCAGTGGAGGTCTACCAGTGGAGGTCTAACAGTGGAGGTCTACCAGTGGAGATATACCAGTGGAGGTCACCAGTGGAGGTCTACCATGGAGGTCTACCAGTGGAGATATACCAGTGGAGATCTAAAAGTGGAGGTATACCAGGGAGGTCTACCAGTGGAGGTCTACCAGTGGAGGTCTACCAGTGGAGGTCTAACAGTGGAGGTCTACCAGTGGAGATACCAGTGGAGATCCAGTGGAGATCTACCAGTGAATTACAGAGGAGGAACTTCTAGATACAATTAAAACATTTAAGGCTGGGAAAACCAGTGGAGATCTATCTAACAGTGGAGGTCTACCAGTATAACAGTGGAGATCTACCAGTGGAGGTCTACCAGTGGAGATCTACCAGTGGAGATCTACCAGTGGAGATCTACCAGTGGAGATATACCAGTGGAGGTCTACCAGTGGAGGTCTACCAGTGGAGATATACCAGTGGAGATATACCAGTGGAGGTCTACCAGTGGAGATATACCAGTGGAGGTCTACCAGTGGAGGTCTACCAGTGGAGATCTACCAGTGGAGGTCTACCAGTGGAGATATACCAGTGGAGGTATACCAGTGGAGGTATACCAGTGGAGATATACCAGTGAAGATATACCAGTGGAGGTCTACCAGTGGAGGTCTACCAGTGGAGATATACCAGTGGAGGTATACCAGTGGAGGTATACCAGTGGAGGTATACCAGTGGAGGTATACCAGTGGAGGTCTACCAGTGGATATATACCAGTGGAGATCTACCAGTGGAGAGCTACCAGTGGAGGTCTACCAGTGGAGATATACCAGTGGAGGTCTACCAGTGGAGATATACCAGTGGAGGTATACCAGTGGAGGTCTACCAGTGGAGATCTACCAGTGGAGATCTACCAGTGGATATATACCAGTGGAGATCTACCAGTGGAGAGCTACCAGTGGAGGTCTACCAGTGGAGATATACCAATGGAGGTATACCAGTGGAGATATACCAGTGGAGGACTACCAGTGGAGATCTACCAGTGGAGATATACCAGTAGAGGTCTACCAGTGGAGGTTTACCAGTGGAGATCTACCAGTGGAGATATACCAGTGGAGGTATACCAGTGGAGGTCTACCAGTGGAGGTCTACCAGTGGAGATATATAAGGGGAGTTCTACCAGTGGAGGTCTACCAGTGGAGATCTACCAGTGGAGGTCTACCAGTGGAGGTCTACCAGTGGAGGTCTACCAGTGGGGGTCTACCATTGGAGGTCTACCAGTGGAGATATACCAGTGGAGGTATACCAGTGGAGGTCTACCAGTGGAGATCTACCAGTGGAGATATACCAGTGGAGGTCTACCAGTGGATGTATACCAGTGGAGGTCTACCAGTGGAGGTCTACCAGTGGAGATATACCAGTGGAGGTATACCAGTGGAGATATACCAGTGGAGATCTACCAGTGGAGGTCTACCAGTGGAGATATACCAGTGGAGGTCTACCAGTGGAGGTCTACCAGTGGAAATATACCAGTGGAGGTCTACCAGTGAAGGTCTACCAGTGGAGATATACCAGTGGAGGTCTACCAGTGGAGGTCTACCAGTGGAAATATACCAGTATGTATATCACTGGATGTCTACCAGTGGAGATCTGGAGGTCTACCAGTGGAGGGAGGTCTACCAGTGATATACCAGTGAGGTCTACCAGTGGAGATCTACCAGTGGAGGTCTACCAGTGGAGATATACCAGTGGATGATATACCAGTGGATGTCTACCAGTGGAGGTCACCAGTGGAGGTCTACCAGTGGAGATACCAGTGGAGATATACCAGTGGAGGTCTTCAGTGGAGATATACCAGTGGAGATATACCAGTGGATGTCTACCAGTGGAGGTCTACCAGGGAGGTCTACCAGTGGAGGTCTACCAGTGGAGATATACCATGGGAGTGGAGATCTACCAGTGGAGATATACCAGTGGATGTCTACCAGTGGAGATCTACCAGTGGAGGTCTACCAGTGGAGGTCTACCAGTGGAGATATACCAGTGGAGGTCTACCAGTGGAGATCTACCAGTGGAGATATACCAGTGGATGTCTACCAGTGGATGTCTACCAGAGGTCTACCAGTGAGTGTCTAGCAGTGATCTTTATCCACTCTTATGGATATCTACCAGTAGATCTACCAGTGAGGTCAACAGTGGAGATATACAGTGGAGGCCAGTGGAGATCTACCAGTGAGATATACCAGTGGAACCAGTGGAGGTCTACCAGTGGAGGTCTACAGTGGAGGTCTACCAGTGAGATATAAGTGGAGATATACCAGTGAGTCTCACTAGTGGAGATATACCCTGAGATATACCAGTGTTTACCAGTGGAGGTCTCCAGTCTGTATAACATTCCCACAGAGATATACCAGTGGAGTTACCAGTGAGTCTACCAGTGGAGATCTACCAGTGGAGATATACCAGTGATGCCACCAATTTTTTGATGTACTCTCGTTATTAGCGTGTTTTACCCACCTTATATGCCAATGATTATAGACACTCAACAACTCCATAATACCCCTGACGCCACAATGGTTTGTAGTCCTCTCTCCTCTATATAACACCCCCTGATGCCACAAATGGTTTAGTCCTCTCTCCTCTATATAACACCCCTGACGCCACAATGGTTTAGTCCTCTCTTCCTCTGTATAACATTCTACAGGCCATAATAGTTTAGTCCTCTCTCCTCTATAACACCCTGACGTTCAGAATGGTTTAGTCCCTCCCTCGATATAACATCCCCACAGGCCATAATGGTTTAGTCCTCTCTCTCCCATATAACACCCTGATGCCACAATGGTTTAGTCCTCTCCTCTATATAACATCCTATAGACCATAAATGTCAGTCTCCTCCCCATTTAACACCCTGACGCCGGCAATGGTTTAGTCCTCTCTCCCCGATATAACATCCCCTCACAGGCCATAATGGTTTAGTCCCTCTCCTCTATATAACACCCCCTGACGCCACAATGGTTTAGTCCTCTCCTCAGAAATAACATCCCCCACAAGCCATATGGTTTAGTCCTCTCTCTCCCTTTTAACATCCCCAGAGGCCACAATGGTTTAGTCCTCTCCTCTTTGTACATTATACGTGCTAGAGTACACTGGGAAGGTTGACATAAGCATCATGTTCCTGTGTCTGCCTGAAGGTGTACGGAGATATCAAGTTGAAGGAGGAGAAGTTTGATGAGTCTGTGGAGATATTCCTTGGACTGATGGACAGATGCCCAGGTACATGATGCCCAGGAACATGTTATATTTTAAACAGACTACTGTTACTGGGTCTCGTGTGTTTATTTTGACTTTATTTTGATTCTGTCTGGGTATCTCACCCATGTACCTAGGGGTATTCAAATCTGACCTCACAGGTCCAGATTACAGCTGGTTTTCTGTTCTACCTGATAATTATTTGCACCCACCTGGTGTCCCAGGTCTAAATCAGGCCTGATTAGAGAGGAATCACCCATCTGGTGTCCCAGGTCTAAATCAGTCCCTGATTAGAGAGGAATAACCCACCTGGTGTCCCAGGTCTAAATCAGTCCCTGATTAGAGGGGAATAACCCACCTGGTGTCACAGGTCTAAATCAGTCCCTGATTAGAGGGGAATCACCCACCTGGTGGCCCAGGTCTAAATCAGGCCCTGATGAGAGGGGAATCACCCACCTGGTGTCCCAGGTCTAAATCAGGCCCTGATGAGAGGGGAATCACCCACCTGGTGTCCCAGGTCTAAATCAGGCCCCGATGAGAGGGGAATCACCCACCTGGTGTCCCAGGTCTAAATCAGGCCCTGATGAGAGGGGAATCACCCACCTGGTGTCCCAGGTCTAAATCAGGCCCTGATGAGAGGGGAATCACCCACCTGGTGTCCCAGGTCTAAATCAGGCCCCTTTGCGTCCTGTTCCAGAGTTGAGGGATCTAGACGTTGAATTCAGTGTATAGCAGCATATATTGTATACTGCTGTGTAATGGTGTTGTTACTGTCCCATAGATAACCACGTGTTCCTAGCCAAGTGCATCAGGTGCTGAGATGGTCAACCAGACTGGATGGCTGACGCCCTGGCTCTGTTTCAAGCCTGTGAGCACCACAACCACGGAGCTACCACTGAGCCTGGATACAACTTCTGTAAAGGCCTTACTACTGGTGAGTGTCAATACAACCACTGTAAAGACCTTTACCTGTGATGTCTGTTCAACTACTGTAAAGGCCTTTACTACTGGTGAGTGTCTAATACAACTACTACTGTAAAGGCCTTTACTACTGGTGAGTGTCTATTACGCAACTACTGTAAAGACCTTTACTACTGGTGAGTGTCTATTACAACAACTACTGTAAAGACCTTTACTACTGGTGGGTGTCTAATACAACAAACTGTAAAGACCTTTACTACTGGTGAGTGTCTATTACAACAACTACTGTAAAGACCTTTACTACTGGTGAGTAAAGTCTGCTTACAACAACTACTGTAAAGACTTTACTACTGGTGAGTGTCTATTACAACAACTACTGTAAAGACCTTTACTACTGGTGAGTGTCTATTACAACTACTACTGTAAAGACCTTTACTACTGGTGAGTGTCTATTACAACTACTGCTAAAGACCTTTACTACTGGTGAGTGTCTATTACAACAACTGTAAAGACCTTTACTACTGGTGAGTGTCTAATATTAATAACTACTGTAAAGACCTTTACTACTGTGAATGTCTATTACAACAACTACTGTAAAGACCTTTACTACTGGTGAGTGTCTATTACAACAACTACTGCAAGACCTTTACTACTGGTGAGTGTCTAATACAATAACTACTGTAAAGGCCAACTACTGTTGACTATTCAACTACTGTAAAGACCTTTACTACTGGTGAGTGTCTAATACAACAACTACTGTAGCAAGGCCTTTACTACTGGTGAGTGTCTAATACAACAACTACTGTAAAGACCTTTACTACTGGTGAGTGTCTATTACAACTACTGTAAAGACCTTTACTACTGGTGAGTGTCATTAGCAACTACTACTGTAAAGGCCTTTACTACTGGTGAGTGTCTCCTACAACAACTACTGTAAAGACTTTACTACTGGTGAGTGTCTAATACAACTACTGTACTACAAAGACCGAACTACAACTAGTGTCTATACAACAACTACTGTAAAAGACAACTACTGGTGAGTGTCTGTACAACTAACTCCTACAACAACTACTGCTTACTACTGGTGAGTGTCTATTACAACAACTACTGTAAAGACTTTACTACTGGTGAGTGTCTATTACAACCACTGTAAAGACCTTTACTACTGCTGAGTGTCTATTACAACTACTGTAAAAGATACTATGTCAGTGTCTATTACAACAACTACTGTAAAGGCCTTTACTACTGGTGGTGTCTATTACAACTACTGTAGACGCTACTACTGGTGGGTGTCTACAACAACTACTGTAGAGCCTTTCTATACTAATACAACTACTGTAAAGATTTACTACTGGTGAGTGTCTATTATAACCATCACTGTAAAGGCCCTTTACTACTGGTGAGTGTCTATTACAACAAACTGTTCTAAAGACAACTACTGGTGAGTGTCTATTACAACAACTACTGTAAAGGATAATTACTACTGGTGAGTGTCTATTACAAACAACTACTGTAAGACAACTACTGGTGAGTGTCTAATACAACAACTACTATAAAGGCGCTCCTACAACAACTACTGTTGATGTCTATTGCAACAACTCAACAACTTGTTCGTTGATACTATGGTGAGTGTCTAAACAATAACTACTGTAAAGGCCTACAACAATTGGTGAGTGTCTAATACAACAACTACTGTAAAGGCCTTTACTACTGGTGAGTGTCCTACAACAACTACTGTAAAACAACTACTGGTGAGTGTCCTACAACAACTACTGCTGAAAGTCAACCTTTACTACTGGTGAGTGTCTCCTACAACAACTACTGTAAAGACCTTTACTACTGGTGAGCGTCTACAACAACTACTGTAAACAACCTTTCCTGCCAAACTGGTGAGTGTCTATTACAACAACTACTGTTGAAAGATGTTACTACTGGTGAGTGTCTAATACAACAACTACTGTTCCTAAAGACTTTACTACTGGGTGATGTCTATTACAACTACTACTACTAAAGACCTTTTACTGCTGGTAGTGTCTATTACAACAACTACTGTAAAGACCTTTACTACTGGTGAGTGTCTATTACAACAACTACTCCTACAACAACTACTGGTGAGTGTCTATTACAACAACTCCTGTAAACAACTACTACTGTGAGTGTCTATTACAACTAACCACTGTAAAACCTTTACTACTGGTGAGTGTCTAATAAATAACTACTAGAAAGACTTTACTACTGGTGATGTCTATTAAAACAACTGTAAAGGCCTTTACTACTGGTGAGTGTCTAATGACAACAACTACTCCTACAAACCTTTGCACCTACTGGTGATGTCTACATACAAGACCTGATAAGACCTTTCAACTACTGGTGAGTATCACAACAAACTGCTCCTAAAGAACTACTGGTGAGTGTCCATTACAACTACCGTTCAACAAGACCTTTACTACAACTGACTGTCTCCTACAACAACTACTTGATACTAATAAAACTAAATGTTCCCAAGAACAACTACTGTTCCAACGCATTAACTACTTAATACTACCGCCAACTCCTGTTCCTAAAACAACTACTGTTGATACTGCGTCAACTACTGCTCCCAACAACAACTCGCTCAAGTTGATTATGTCACCCGTTCCTACAACAACTACTAATGATACTGTCACCACTGTTCCTACAACAACTACTGTTCTACAATCAACCACGTTGATACTAATAACTACTGTTCTACAACAACTACTGCTCCTACAAATAATCCAGTTGTTGATACTACCATTAACTACTAAGTTCAGCAACAACTACTGTCTTTACAACAACTACTGCTATTACAACAACTACTGTAAAGACCTTTACAACTGGTGAGCGTCTTATACAACTACCAAAGACCTTTACTACTGGTGACTGTCTATTCAACAACTACTGTAAAGGCCTTTACTACTGGTGAGTGTCTAATACAACAACTACTATGTAAAGACCTTTACTACTGGTGGTCATCTAATACAACCAACTACTGTTGATACCTTTACTGGTGATGTCTAATACAACAACTACGTTGATAAAGACCCTTTACTACTGGTGGTGTCTATTACAACAACTACTGTTCACAACTTTACCACTGGTGAGTGTCTAAACAACTACCGTTCTACAATAACTATGATGGTGTCTAATACCAACTCCCTGTAAATCGAACTGCTGATATTTGTTGTCAACTACCGTATTACAACAACTACTAGATAAGTGTCAACTGGTGAGTGTCTAATGCAACAACTACTGTTGATACTATGTCAACTGGTGGAGTCATCTAATACAACAACTACTGTAAGACCTTTACTACTGGTAGTGTCTGATACTACGCCAACTACTGTTCCACACCAAGCCTGTTACTACTGGTGAGTGTTGATACTGGCACCACACTACTTAAGCTCCTACAACAACTAGTGTCCTCCTACAACAACTACTGTTGATAACGCCAACCTGTTCCTGCTGGTAGTCTAATACCACACAACTACTGTTCTACCAACAACCACGTTCTAATACAACAACTACTGTTGGAACCACGTCAACCTTGTACCGCTATTGGTGGTGTTCCTACAACAACTACCATACTTACACAACTGATGTTCTAATAACAACTACTGTAAAGACCAACTACTGTTGATGTCTATTGCAACAACTACTGTTCCAACAACTACACTGAGTTGATACTAAGTGTCAACTCCTGTAAGACCAACTCCTGGTGATGTCTCTAATTACAACAACTGTCTTAACCACGTTGATACTACTGGTAACTCCTATTACAACAACTACGTTCCTACATCAAAGACTTTACTACTGGTGCAGTGTCTATTACAACAACTACTGCTAGTTACTACGTCAACTCCTGTGATGTCTGCCAAACAACTACTGTTCCTAAAGACCAACTACTGTGAGTGTCTATTACAACTCTTGTTCTACAACTGAATTGGTGTCTATTACAACAACTACTTGATACTAAGTCAACTACTGCTCCTACAACAACCACCGCGAACAAACAACTACTAGGTGTCTATTAAACTCACTACTGTAAAAGACAACTACTGGTTGATGTCTATTAGGACAACTGTAAGAACCTTTTAACTGTTGATGTCTAATACAACAACTACTGTTCCTAAAGACCTACAACAACTGGTGAGTGTCTAATGCAACAACTACTAATGCCTAACTGGTGGTGTCTAAAAACAACTGTAAAGATTACTGTCAACTAGTGTCTCCTACAACAACTACTGCTGATACTATGGTCAACTCCTAATACAACAACTACACAACAAAGACCTTTAACTACTGGTGAGTCCTACAACAACTACTACCTGGGAATAACAACTACTGGTGATGTCCTATTACAACAACTGCTGTAAACAACTACTGTTGCTACTGGTGAACTGTACTTCTAACAACAACTACTGTTGATACTACTACTGGTGAGCGTCTTATACAACTACTGTAAAGACCTTTACTACTGGTGAGTGTCTATTACAACAACAACTGTAAAGACCTTTACTACTGGTGAGTGTCTAATACAACAACTACTGTAAAGACCTTTACTACTGGTGAGTGTCTATTACAACAACTACTGTAAAGACCTTTACTACTGGTGAGCGTCTTATACAACTACTGTAAAGACCTTTACTACTGGTGAGTGTCTATTACAACAACTACTGTAAAGGCCTTTACTACTGGTGAGTGTCTAATACAACAACTACTGTAAAGACCTTTACTACTGGTGAGTGTCTAATACAACAACTACTGTAAAGACCTTTACTACTGGTGAGTGTCTAATACAACAACTACTGTAAAGACCTTTACTACTGGTGAGTGTCTATTACAACAACTACTGTAAAGACCTTTACTACTGGTGAGTGTCTAATACAACAACTACTGTAAAGACCTTTACTACTGGTGAGTGTCTATTACAACTACTGTTAAACAACAACTACTGGTGAGAGTCTATTACAACAACTACTGTAAAGACCTTTCCTACAAATTACTGTTGATACATGTCAACTACTGTCTGAAGACCTTTACTGGTGCAAGGTGTCTACAACAACAACACTGTAACAGCGCCGTTCCTACAACAACTGGTGTTCCTACAACAACTGTTGATTAACTAGTGTCTATTACAACAACTACTGTAAGACTGCTACTACTGGTAGTGTCTAATACAACAACTACTATGAAGATCTTCCTGCTAGTAGTGTCTAGCCCACAACAACTACTATGGGAGCCTTTTACTGCTGGTGATTGTCTAATACAAGCAACTACTGTAAGGCCTTTTACTACTGAGGCCCAGGAAATCTTATGTCCAAAAGTTGTAAGAAAAAAAATAATATTTTTTGGAAAGGAATATATTTGAATGACCTTTTCTTTCTCTTCTTCACTTTTCATTCTATCTGTGTGAGGAATATCTAGTCTCTATCTGTGTAGGGAATATCTAGTCTCGAACAAAAACAGGACTAGCTGTATAGTAAATGTCAGTCTCTAGCTGTATATTAAGTGTCTAGTCTCTAGCTGTAGAACTAGCTGTTTTACAGTGTCTAGTCTCTAGCTGTATAGTGTCTAGTCTTCAGCTCTGTAAAAACTAGCTGTATATTATGTCTAGTCTCTAGCTGTATATTATGTCTAGTCTCCTATTTTATATTAAGTGTCTAGTCTCCTAGCTGTATAGAACTAGCTGTATATTAGGTGTCTAGTCTCTAGCTGTATAAAACTAGCTGTATATTAAGTGTCTAGTCTCTATCTATGTCTAGTCTCTAGCTGTATATTAGTGTCTAGTCTCTAGCACATAGAACTACCTGTATATTAAGTGTCTAGTCTCTAGCTGTATAGTAAGTGTCTAGTCTCTATATGGGAATATATATTAAGTGTCTAGTCTCTAGCTATATTAGAGTCTCTAGCTGTATATTAAGTGTCTAGTCTCTAGCTGTATATTAAGTGTCTGGTCTCTATTGCTATATTAAGTGTCTAGTCTCTAGCTGTATAGAACTACCTGTATATTAAGTGTCTAGTCTATCTGTATCTATATATTATGTCTAGTCTCTAGCTGTATAGTGAAACTAGCTGTATATTAAGTGTCTAGTCTCTATCTATATATTAAGTGTCTAGTCTAGCTAGCTGCATAGAAGTGTCTACTAGCTGTATATTAAGTGTCTAGTCTCTAGCTGTATAGCTAGAACTAGCTGTATATTAAGTGTCTAGTCTCTAGCTATCTAGTCTCACAGCTTTATAGTCTCCTGTATGTAAGTGTCTAGTCTCTCTTTGCATGGGCTAGCTGTATATTAAGTGTCTAGTCTCCTAGCTGTATTAAGTGTCTAGTCTCATAGAATCTGTATATTAAGTGTCTAGTCTCTAGCTGTATATTAAGCGTGTCTAGTCTCTAGCTGCATAGAACTAGCTGTATATTAAGTGTCTAGTCTCTAGTCTCTATCTATATATTAAGTGTCTAGTCTCTAGCTGTATATTAAAGTGTCTAGTCTCTATCTATATATTAAGTGTCTAGTCTCTAGCTGTATATTAAGTGTCTAGTCTTTAGCTGTATAGAAGTCTCTAGCTGTATATTAGTGTCTAGTCTCTATCTATATTAAGTGTCTGGTCTCTAGCTGTATATTAAGTGTCTAGTCTCTAGCTGTATAGTAAGTGTCTAGTACTCTATCTATATATTAGTGTCTAGTCTCTAGCTGTATAGAGTGTCTAGTCTGTATATTAAGTGTCTAGTCTCGAGCATATTAAGTGTCTAGTCTCTAGCTGTATAGTAAGTGTCTAGTCTCTAGCTGCATATTAAGTGTCTAGTCTCTAGCTGCATATTAAGTGTCTAGTCTCTATCTGTATAGTAAGTGTCTGGTCTCTAGCTGTATATTAAGTGTCTAGTCTCTAGCTGTATAGAACTAGCTGTATATTAAGTGTCTAGTCTCTAGCTGTATATTAAGTGTCTAGTCTCTATCTGTTTAGTGAGTGTCTAGTCTCTAGCTGTATATTAAGTGTCTAGTCTCTAGCTGTATAGAACTAGCTGTATAGTAAGTGTCTAGTCTCTAGCTGTATATTAAGTGTCTAGTCTCTATCTGTTTAGTGAGTGTCTAGTCTCTAGCTGTATAGTAAGTGTCTGGTCTCTAGCTGTATAGAACTAGCTGTATTTTAAGTGTCTAGTCTCTAGCTGTATAGAACTAGCTGTATATTAAGTGTCTAGTCTCTAGCTGTATAGAACTAGCTGTATAGTAAGTGTCTAGTCTCTAGCTGTATATTAAGTGTCTAGTCTCTAGCTGTATATTAAGTGTCTAGTCTCTAGCTGTATATTAAGTGTCTAGTCTCTAGCTGTATAGAACTAGCTGTATTTTAAGTGTCTAGTCTCTATCTGTTTAGTGAGTCCTCTGCTTTTAATATTAGTGTCTGGTCTAGCTGTATATTAGTCTGTCTCTAGTCTCTAGCTGTATAGTAAGTGTCTCAACAACAACAGAACTCTCTACTCTGTATATTAAGTGTCTAGTCTCTATCTATATAGTAAGTGTCTAGTCTCTAGCTGTATAGAACTAGCTGTATATTAAGTGTCTAGTCTCTAGTGAGTGTGTAGTCTCTATCATATATTAGTGCATCTATTATTAGTGTCTAGTCTCTAGCTGTATATTAAGTGTCTAGTGTCTAGCTCTGGCTGTATAGAACTAGCTGTATATTAAGTGTCTAGTCTCTAGCTGTATGTAGGTGTCTATAACTAGCTGTATAGTAAGTGTCTAGCTGTCTAGCTGTATATTAAGTGTCTAGTCTCTATAGTCTAGTCTCTAGCTGTTTAGTGAGTGTCTTAGTGAATACAGTCTCTAGCTGTATATTAAGTGTCTAGTCTCTCTAAGTGCTGTATATTATATTAAGTGTCTGGTCTCTATCTGTATATTAGAATGCTCTATCTGTATATAAGTGTCTAGTCTCTAGCTGTCTCATATTAAGTGTCTAGTCTCTATGTCTGGCACAATATTAGTGTCTAGTCTCCTAGCTGTATATTAAAGTGTCAGTCTCTAGCTGTGTAAATGATGTCTATAGTCTCTAGCTGTATATTAAGTGTCTAGATCCTCTAGCTGTATATTAAGTGTCTAGTCTCTAGCTGTATATTAAGTGTCTAGTCTCTCTGTATGCTAGTGCATATTAAGTGTCTAGTCTCTAGCTGTATATTAAGTGTCTAGTCTCTAGCTGTATAAGTAGAAGATGTGTGTGTGTGTGTGTGTGTGTGCAGTGTATACTTACAGCGAAAGCAGCACGTATTATAGGTGTCTGGTCTCTGAAGTGTCTAGTCTC
>NW_027037033.1:0-17064 GCF_034236695.1 Oncorhynchus nerka
TGAGTCATGTGTGGTGTGTTCTGAGTCTTGTGTATTCTGAGTCATGTGTGGTGTGTTCTGAGTCCTGTGTGTTCTGAGTCCTGTGTGTTCTGAGTCCTGTGTGTTCTGAGTCCTTTGTGTTCTGAGTCCTGTGTGTTGTGTTCTGAGTCCTTTGTGTTCTGAGTCCTGTATGGTGTGTTCTGAGTCCTGTGTGTTCTGAGTCCTGTGTGGTGTGTTCGGAGTCCTGTGTGTTGTGTTCTGAGCCCTTTGTGTTCTGAGTCCTGTATGGCGTGTTCTGAGTCATGTGTGTTCTGAGTCCTGTGTGCTGTGTTCTGAGTCCTGTGTATTCTGACAAGCTGTGTGGTGTGTCCTGTGTCCTGTGTTCTGAGTCCTGTGTGTTGTGTTCTGAGCCCTGTGTGTTCTGAGTCCTGTGTGTTGTGTTTTGAGTCCTGTGTGTTATGTTTTGAGTCCTGTGTGTTATGTTCTGAGTCCTGTGTGTTCTGAGTCCTGTGTGTTCTGAGTCCTGTGTGTTCTGAGTCCTGTGTGTTCTGAGTCCTGTGTGTTCTGAGTCCTGTGTGGTGTGTTCTGAGTCCTGTGTGTTCTGAGTCCTGTGTGTGTGTTCTG
Organism: Oncorhynchus nerka; assembly: GCF_034236695.1. NCBI lineage: Eukaryota > Metazoa > Chordata > Actinopteri > Salmoniformes > Salmonidae > Oncorhynchus > Oncorhynchus nerka. The sequence continues at coordinate 604 of NW_027037033.1, forward strand.
AGTCCTGTGTGTTCTGAGTCCTGTGGTGTGTTCTGAGTCCTGTGTGTTCTGAGTCCTGTGGTGTGTTCTGAGTCCTGTGTGTTCTGAGTCCTGTGTGGTGTGTTCTGAGTCCCTGTCCTGTGTGTTGTGTTCTGAGTCCTGTGTGTTCTGAGTCCTGTGTTCTGAGTCCTGTGTGGTGTGTTCTGAGTCCTGTGTGGTGTGTTCTGAGTCCTGTGTGGTGTGGTCTGAGTTCTGTGTGTTCTGAGTCCTGTGTGGTGTGTTTTGAGTCCTGTGTGGTGTGTTCTGAGTCCTGTGTGTTCTGAGTCCTTTGTGTTCTGAGTCCTGTATGGTGTGTTCTGAGTCCTGTGTGTTCTGAGTCCTGTGTGGTGTGTTCTGAGTCCTGTGTGTTCTGAGTCCTGTGTGGTGTGTTCTGAGTCCTGTGTATTCTGAGTCATGTGTGGTGTGTTCTGAGTCTTGTGTGTTCTGAGTCATGTGTGGTGTGTTCTGAGTCCTGTGTGTTGTGTTCTGAGTCCTGTGTGTTCTGAGTCCTGTGTTCTGAGTGTGTTCTGAGTCCTGTGTGGTGTGTTTGGAGTCCTGTGTGTTGTGTTCTGAGTCCCTGCGTGTTCTGAGTCATGTGTGTTCTGAGTCCTGTGTGTTGTGTTCTGAGCCATGTGTGTTCTGAGTCCTGTGTGCTGTGTTCTGAGTCCTGTGTGCTGTGTTCTGAGTCCTGTGTGTTGTGTTCTGAGTCCTGTGTGTTCTGAGTCCTGTGTGTTGTGTTCTGAGCCCTGTGTGTTCTGAGTCCTGTGTGGTGTGTTCTGAGTCCTGTGTGTTCTGAGTCCTGTGTGACGTGTTCTGAGTCCTGTGTGTTCTGAGTCCTATCTTCTGAGTCCTGTGTGTTGTGTTCTGAGCCCTGTGTGTTCTGAGTCCTGTGTGGTGTGGTCTGAGTTCTGTGTGTTCTGAGTCCTGTGTGGTGTGTTCTGAGTCCTGTGTGGTGTGTTCTGAGTCCTGTGTATTCTGAGTCATGTGTGGTGTGTTCTGAGTCTTGTGTATTCTGAGTCATGTGTGGTGTGTTCTGAGTCCTGTGTGTTATGTTCTGAGTCCTGCTGTGTTCTGAGTCCTGTTGTGTTCTGAGTCCTTTGTGTTCTGAGTCCTGTGTGTTGTGTTCTGAGTCCTTTGTGTTCTGAGTCCTGTATGGTGTGTTCTGAGTCCTGTGTGGTGTGTTCTGAGTCCTGTGTGGTGTGGTCTGAGTTCTGTGTGTTCTGAGTCCTGTGTGCTGTGTTCTGAGTCCTGTGTGGTGTGTTCTGAGTCCTGTGTGTTCTGAGTCCTGTGTGTTCTGAGTCCTGTGTGTTGTGTTCTGAGCCCTGTGTGTTCTGAGTCCTGTGTGGTGTGTTCTGAGTCCTGTGTGTTCTGAGTCCTGTGTGGTGTGTTCTGAGTCCTGTGTATTCTGAGTCATGTGTGGTGTGTTCTGAGTCTTGTGTATTCTGAGTCATGTGTGGTGTGTTCTGAGTCCTGTGTGTTATGTTCTGAGTCCTGTGTGTTCTGAGTCCTGTGTGTTCTGAGTCCTTTGTGTTCTGAGTCCTGTGTGGTGTGTTCGGAGTCCTGTGTGTTGTGTTCTGAGCCCTGCGTGTTCTGAGTCATGTGTGTTCTGAGTCCTGTGTGTTGTGTTCTGAGCCATGTGTGTTCTGAGTCCTGTGTGCTGTGTTCTGAGTCCTGTGTGCTGTGTTCTGAGTCCTGTGTGTTGTGTTCTGAGTCCTGTGTGTTCTGAGTCCTGTGTGTTGTGTTCTGAGCCCTGTGTGTTCTGAGTCCTGTGTGGTGTGTTCTGAGTCCTGTGTGTTCTGAGTCCTGTGTGACGTGTTCTGAGTCCTGTGTGTTCTGAGTCCTATCTTCTGAGTCCTGTGTGTTGTGTTCTGAGCCCTGTGTGTTCTGAGTCCTGTGTGGTGTGTTCTGAGTCCTGTGTATTCTGAGTCATGTGTGGTGTGTTCTGAGTCTTGTGTATTCTGAGTCATGTGTGGTGTGTTCTGAGTCCTGTGTGTTATGTTCTGAGTCCTGTGTGTTCTGAGTCCTGTGTGTTCTGAGTCCTTTGTGTTCTGAGTCCTGTGTGGTGTGTTCGGAGTCCTGTGTGTTGTGTTCTGAGCCCTGCGTGTTCTGAGTCATGTGTGTTCTGAGTCCTGTGTGTTGTGTTCTGAGCCATGTGTGTTCTGAGTCCTGTGTGCTGTGTTCTGAGTCCTGTGTGCTGTGTTCTGAGTCCTGTGTGTTGTGTTCTGAGTCCTGTGTGTTCTGAGTCCTGTGTGTTGTGTTCTGAGCCCTGTGTGTTCTGAGTCCTGTGTGGTGTGTTCTGAGTCCTGTGTGTTCTGAGTCCTGTGTGACGTGTTCTGAGTCCTGTGTGTTCTGAGTCCTATCTTCTGAGTCCTGTGTGGTGTGGTCTGAGTTCTGTGTTCTGAGTCCCTGTGTGTTCTGAGTCCTGTGTGTGTGTTCTGAGTCCTGTGTATTCTGAGTCCTGTGTGTTCTGAGTCTGTGTATTCTGAGTCATGTGTGGTGTGTTCTGAGTCCTGTGTGTTCTGAGTCCTGTGTGTTCTGAGTCCTGTGTGTTCTGAGTCCTTTGTGTTCTGAGTCCTGTGTGTTATGTTCTGAGTCCTTTGTGTTCTGAGTCCTGTATGTGTGTTCTGAGTCCTGTGTTCTGAGTCCTGTGTGGTGTGTTCGGAGTCCTGTGTGTTGTGTTCTGAGCCCTGCGTGTTCTGAGTCATGTGTGTTCTGAGTCCTGTGTGTTGTGTTCTGAGCCATGTGTGTTCTGAGTCCTGTGTGCTGTGTTCTGAGTCCTGTGTGCTGTGTTCTGAGTCCTGTGTTCTGAGTCCTGTGTGTTGTGTTCTGAGTCCTGTGTGTTCTGAGTCCTGTGTGTTGTGTTCTGAGCCCTGTGTGTTCTGAGTCCTGTGTGGTGTGTTCTGAGTCCTGTGTGTTCTGAGTCCTGTGTGTTCTGAGTCCTGTGTGTGTGGTCTGAGTCCTGTGTGTTCTGAGTCCTGTGTGTTCTGAGTCCTGTGTGTGTTCCTGTGTGGTGTGTTCTGAGTCCTGTGTATTCTGAGTCATGTGTGGTGTGTTCTGAGTCCTGTGTGTTCTGAGTCTTGTGTATTCTGAGTCTGTGTGGTGTGTTTTGATGTGTTCTGAGGTGTGTTCTGAGTCCTGTGTGTTCCTTATGGTGTGTGTTCTGAGTCCTGTGTGTTCTGAGTCCTGTGTGTGTGTTCTGAGTCCTTTGTGTTCTGAGTCTGTATGGTGTGTTCTGAGTCCTGTGTGTTCTGAGTCCTGTGTGATTGTGTTCCTGTGTGTTCTGAGTCCTTGTGTTCTGAGTCCTGAGTGTGTGTGTTCTGAGTCCTGTGTGTTGTGTTCTGAGTCCTGTGTGTTCTGAGTCCTGTGTGTTGTGTTCTGAGTCCTGTGTGTTCTGAGTCCTGTGTTCTGAGTCCTGTGTGTGTGTTCTGAGTCCTGTGTGTTCTGTGTGTTCTGAGTCCTGTGTGGTGTGTTCTGAGTCCTGTGTGTTGTGTTCTGAGTCCTGTGTGTGTTCTGAGTCCATGGTGTGTGTCCTGTGTGTTCTGAGTCCTGTGTGTGTGTTCTGAGTCCTGTGTGTTCTGAGTCCTGTGTGGTGTGTTCTGAGTCCTGTGTATTCTGTCATGTGTGGTGTGTTCTGAGTCTTGTGTATTCTGAGTCATGTGTGGTGTGTTCTGAGTCCTGTGTGTTATGTGAGTCCTGTGTGTTCTGAGTCCTGTGTGTTCTGAGTCCTGTTTGTGTTCTGAGTCCTGGTGTGTTCTGAGTCCTGTGTGTTGTGTTCTGAGCCCTGCGTGTTCTGAGTCCTGTGTGTTCTGAGTCCTGTGTGTTGTGTTCTGAGCCATGTGTGTTCTGAGTCCTGTGTGCTGTGTTCTGAGTCCTGTGTGCTGTGTTCTGAGTCCTGTGTGTTGTGTTCTGAGTCCTGTGTGTTCTGAGTCCTGTGTGTGTGTTCTGAGTCCTGTGTGTTCTGAGTCCTGTGTGGTGTGTTCTGAGTCCTGTGTGTCTGAGTCCTGTGTGTGGTGTGTTCTGAGTCCTGTGTGTTCTGAGTCCTGTGTGTTCTTGTGTTCTGAGTCATGTGTGGTGTGTTCTGAGTCCTGTGTGGTGTGTTCTGAGTCCTGTGTGTTCTGAGTCCTGTGTGTTCTGTGTTCTGAGTCATGTGTGGTGTGTTCTGAGTCCTGTGTGTGTTCTGAGCCCTGTGTGTTCTGAGTCCTGTGTGTTCTGAGTCCTGTGTGTTCTGAGTCCTGTGTGGTGTGTTCTGAGTTGTGTTCTGAGTCCATGGTGTGTTCTGAGTCCTGTGTGGTGTGTTCTGAGTCCTGTGTGGTGTGGTCTGCTGTGTGTTCTGAGTCCTGTGTGGTGTGTTCTGAGTCCTGTGTGTTCTGAGTCCTGTGTGTTGTGTTCTGAGTCCCTGTGTGTTCTGAGTCCTGTGTGGTGTGTTCTGAGTCCTGTGTGTTCTGAGTCCTGTGTGTGAGTCCTGTGTGTTGTGTTCTGAGTCCTGTGTATTCTGAGTCATGTGTGGTGTGTTCTGAGTCTGTGTATTCTGAGTCATGTGTGGTGTGTTCTGAGTCCTGTGTGTTGTGTTCTGAGTCCTGTGTGTTCTGAGTCCTGTGTGTTCTGAGTCCTTTGTGTTCTGAGTCCTGTGTTTGAGTCCTGTGTGTTGTGTTCTGAGCCCTGTGTGAGTCATGTGTGTTCTGAGTCCTGTGTGTTGTGTTCTGAGCCTGTGTGTTCTGAGTCCTGTGTGCTGTGTTCTGAGTCCTGTGTGTGTGTTCTGAGTCCTGTGTGTTGTGTTCTGAGTCCTGTGTGTTCTGAGTCCTGTGTGTGTGTTCTGAGCCCTGTGTGTTCTGAGTCCTGTGTGGTGTGTTCTGAGTCCTGTGTGTTCTGAGTCCTGTGTGTTCTGAGTCCTGTGTGTTCTGAGTCCTGTGTGTTGTGTTCTGAGCCCTGTGTGTTCTGAGTCCTGTGTGTTCTGAGTCCTGTGTGTTCTGAGTCATGTGTGGTGTGTTCTGAGTCTTGTGTATTCTGAGTCATGTGTGTGGTGTGTTCTGAGTCCTGTGTGTGTTATGTTCTGAGTCCTTTGTGTTCTGAGTTCTGTCTGTTCTGAGTGGTGTGTTCTGAGTCCTGTGTGTTGTGTTCTGAGCCATGTGTGTTCTGAGTCCTGTGTGTGTGTTCTGAGTCCTGTGTGCTGTGTTCTGAGTCCTGTGTGGTGTGTTCTGAGTCCTGTGTGTTCTGAGTCCTGTGTGTTGTGTTCTGAGCCCTGTGTGTTCTGAGTCCATGTGTGTTCTGAGTCCTGTGTGTTCTGAGTCTGTTCTGAGTCCTGTGTGTTGTGTTCTGAGTCCTGTGTGGTCTGAGTTCTGTGTGTTCTGAGTCCTGTGTGTGTGTTCTGAGTCCTGTGTGTGTGTTCTGAGTCCTGTGTATTCTGAGTCCTGTGTGTCTTGTGTTCTGAGTCCTGTGTGTGTGTTCTGAGTCCTGTGTGTCTGAGTGTTGTTCTGAGTCCTTTGTGTTCTGAGTCCTGTGTGTTGTGTTCTGAGTCCTGTGTGTTCTGAGTCCTGTGTGGTGTGTTCTGAGTCCTGTGTGTTCTGAGTCCTGTGTGGTGTGTTCTGAGTCCTGTGTGTTGTGTTCTGTGTGGTGTGTTCTGAGTCATGTGTGTTCTGAGTCCTGTGTTATGTGTTCTGAGCCATGTGTGTTCTGAGTCCTGTGTGCTGTGTTCTGAGTCATGTGTGCTGTGTTCTGAGTCCTGTTGTGTTCTGAGTCCTTTGTGTTCTGAGTCCTGTGTGTGTGTTCTGAGTCCTGTGTGTTCTGAGTCCTGTGTGGTGTGTTCTGAGTCCTGTGTGTTCTGAGTCCTGTGTGGTGTGTTCTGAGTCCTGTGTATCTGTGTGTTCTGTGTGTTCTCTTGTGTATTCTGAGTCATGTGTGTTCTGAGTCCTGTGTGTTATGTTCTGAGTCCTGTGTTCTGAGTCCTGTGTGCTGTGTTCTGAGTCCTGTGTTGTGTTCTGAGTCCTGTGTGGTGTGTTCTGAGTCCCTGTGTGTTCTGAGTCATGTGGTGTGTTCTGAGTCCTGTGTGTTCTGAGTCCTGTGTGTTCTGTCCTGTGTGTTCTGAGTCATGTGTGGTGTGTTCTGAGTCTTGTGTATTCTGAGTCATGTGGTGTGTTCTGAGTCCTGTGTGTTCTGAGTCCTTTGTGTTCTGAGTCATGTGTGTTCTGAGTCCTGTGTGTTCTGAGTGTGGTGTGTTCTGAGTCCTGTGTGTTGTGTTCTGAGCCCTGTGTTCTGTGTGTGTTCTGAGTCCTGTGTGTTGCTGAGCCATGTGTGTTCTGAGTCCTGTGTGGTGTGTTCTGAGTCCTGTGTGTTCTGAGTCCTGTGTGTTCTGAGTCCTGTGTGTTCTGAGTCCTGTGTGTTGTGTTCTGAGTCCTGTGTGTTGTGTTCTGAGTCCTTTGTGTTCTGAGTCCTGTGTGGTGTGTTCTGAGTCCTGTGTATTCTGAGTCATGTGTGGTGTGTTCTGAGTCTTGTGTATTCTGAGTCATGTGTGGTGTGTTCTGAGTCCTGTGTGTTATGTTCTGAGTCCTGTGTGTTCTGAGTCCTGTGTGTTCTGAGTCCTTTGTGTTCTGAGTCCTGTGTGGTGTGTTCGGAGTCCTGTGTGTTGTGTTCTGAGCCCTGCGTGTTCTGAGTCATGTGTGTTCTGAGTCCTGTGTGTTGTGTTCTGAGCCATGTGTGTTCTGAGTCCTGTGTGCTGTGTTCTGAGTCCTGTGTGCTGTGTTCTGAGTCCTGTGTGTTGTGTTCTGAGTCCTGTGTGTTCTGAGTCCTGTGTGTTGTGTTCTGAGCCCTGTGTGTTCTGAGTCCTGTGTGGTGTGTTCTGAGTCCTGTGTGTTCTGAGTCCTGTGTGACGTGTTCTGAGTCCTGTGTGTTCTGAGTCCTATCTTCTGAGTCATGTGTGGTGTGTTCTGAGTCTTGTGTGTTCTGAGTCCTGTGTGTTGTCCCTGTGTGTTCTGAGTCCTGTGTGTTCTGAGTCCTGTGTTCTGAGTCCTGTGTGTTCTGAGTCCTGTGTTCTGAGTCCTGTGTGTTGTGTTCTGAACCCTGTGTGTTCTGAGTCCTGTGTGGTGTGTTCTGAGGCCTGTGTGGTGTGTTCTGAGTCCTGTGTGGTGTGGTCTGAGTTCTGTGTGTTCTGAGTCCTGTGTGGTGTGTTTTGAGTCCTGTGTGGTGTGTTTTGAGTCCTGTGTGGTGTGTTTTGAGTCCTGTGTGGTGTGTTCTGAGTCCTGTGTGTTGTGTTCTGAGCCCTGCGTGTTCTGAGTCATGTGTGTTCTGAGTCCTGTGTGTTCTGAGTCCTGTGTGGTGTGTTCTGAGTCCTGTGTGTTGTGTTCTGAGCCCTGCGTGTTCTGAGTCATGTGTGTTCTGAGTCATGTGTGTTCTGAGTCCTGTGTGTTGTGTTCTGAGCCATGTGTGTTCTGAGTCCTGTGTGCTGTGTTCTGAGTCCTGTGTGCTGTGTTCTGAGTCCTGTGTGTTGTGTTCTGAGTCCTGTGTGTTCTGAGTCCTGTGTGTTGTGTTCTGAGCCCTGTGTGTTCTGAGTCCTGTGTGGTGTGTTCTGAGTCCTGTGTGTTCTGAGTCCTGTGTGGTGTGTTCTGAGTCCTGTGTATTCTGAGTCATGTGTGGTGTGTTCTGAGTCTTGTGTATTCTGAGTCATGTGTGGTGTGTTCTGAGTCCTGTGTGTTATGTTCTGAGTCCTGTGTGTTCTGAGTCCTGTGTGTTCTGAGTCCTTTGTGTTCTGAGTCCTGTGTGTTGTGTTCTGAGTCCTTTGTGTTCTGAGTCCTGTATGGTGTGTTCTGAGTCCTGTGTGTTCTGAGTCCTGTGTGGTGTGTTCGGAGTCCTGTGTGTTGTGTTCTGAGCCCTGCGTGTTCTGAGTCATGTGTGTTCTGAGTCCTGTGTGTTGTGTTCTGAGCCATGTGTGTTCTGAGTCCTGTGTGCTGTGTTCTGAGTCCTGTGTGCTGTGTTCTGAGTCCTGTGTGTTGTGTTCTGAGTCCTGTGTGTTCTGAGTCCTGTGTGTTGTGTTCTGAGCCCTGTGTGTTCTGAGTCCTGTGTGGTGTGTTCTGAGTCCTGTGTATTCTGAGTCATGTGTGGTGTGTTCTGAGTCTTGTGTATTCTGAGTCATGTGTGGTGTGTTCTGAGTCCTGTGTGTTATGTTCTGAGTCCTGTGTGTTCTGAGTCCTGTGTGTTCTGAGTCCTGTATGGTGTGTTCTGAGTCCTGTGTGTTCTGAGTCCTGTGTGGTGTGTTTTGAGTCCTGTGTGGTGTGTTTTGAGTCCTGTGTGGTGTGTTCTGAGTCCTGTGTGTTCTGAGTCCTGTGTGTTCTGAGTCCTGTGTGTTCTGAGTCATGTGTGTTGTGTTCTGAGTCCTGTGTGTTGTGTTCTGAGTCCTTTGTGTTCTGAGTCCTGTATGGTGTGTTCTGAGTCCTGTGTGTTCTGAGTCCTGTGTGGTGTGTTCTGAGTCCTGTGTGTTGTGTTCTGAGCCCTGTGTGTTCTGTGTCATGTGTTCTGAGTCCTGTGTGTGTGTTCTGAGTCCTGTGTTCTGAGTCCTGTGTGCTGTGAGCCATGTGTGTTCTGAGTCCTGTGTGTCTGAGTCCCTGTGTTCTGAGTGTTGTGTTCTGAGTCCTGTGTTCTGAGTCCTGTGTGTTGTGTTCTGAGTCCTGTGTGTTCTGAGTCCTGTGTTGTGTTCTGAGTCCTGTGTGTTCTGAGTCCTGTCCTGGTGTGTGTTCTGAGTCCTGTGTGTTCTGAGTCCTGTGTGTTGTGTTCTGAGTCCTGTATTCTGAGTCCTGTGTGGTGTGTTCTGAGTCCTGTGTATTCTGAGTCCATGTGGTGTGTTCTGAGTCCTGTGTGTTCTGAGTCCTATCTTCTGAGTCATGTGTGGTGTGTTCTGAGTCCTTTGTGTTCTGAGTCTGTGTGTTGTGGTTCTTGAGTCCTGTGTGTTCTGAGTCCTGGTGTGTTCTGAGTCCTGTGGTGTGTTCTGTCCTGTGTGGTGTGTCTGAGTCCTGTGTTGTGTTCTGAGCCCTGTGTGTTCTGAGTCATGTGTGTTCTGAGTCCTGTGGTGTGTTCTGAGTCATGTGTGTTCTGAGTCCTGTGTGCTGTGTTCTGAGTCCTGTGTGCTGTGTTCTGAGTCATGTGTGGTGTGTTCTGAGTCCTGTGTGTTCTGAGTCCTGTGTGGTGTGTTCTGAGTCCTGTGTGTTCTGAGTCCTGTGTGGTGTGTTCTGAGTCCTGTGTATTCTTGAGTCCTGTGGTGTGTTCTGAGTCTTGTGTATTCTGAGTCATGTGTGGGTGTTTGAGTCCTGTGTTCTGGAGTCCTGTGGGTTCTGAGTCCTGTGGTTCTACCTGAGTCTGTCAGTTCTGAGTCCTGTGTGTTCTGAGTCCTGTCTGGTCCTGTGTGGTGTGTCCTGAGTCCTGTGTGTTCTGAGTCCTGTGTTCTGGAGTCTTGTGTTTTGAGTCATGTGTGGTGTGTTCTGAGTCCTGTGTGGTGTTCTGAGTCCTGTGTGTTCTGAGTCCTGTGTGTGTGTTCTGAGTCCTTTGTGTTCTGAGTCCTGTGTGGTGTGTCTGAGTCCTGTGTGTTGTGTTCTGAGCCCTGCGTGTTCTGAGTCCTTTGTGTTCTGAGTCTTGTGTTCTGAGCCTGTGTGTTCTGAGTCCTGTGTGTTCTGAGTCCTGTGGTGTGTTCTGAGTCCTGTGTGTGAGTCCTGTGTGTTCTGAGTCCTGTGTGGTGTGTTCTGAGCCCTGTGTGTTCTGAGTCCTGTGTGGTGTGTTCTGAGCCTGTGTTTCTGAGTCCTGTGTGCTGTGTTCTGAGTCCTGTGTTCTGAGTCCGATGTGTTCTGAGTCCTGTGTGGTGTGTTCTGAGTCCTTGTGTGTCCTGTGTTCTGAGTCCTGTGTGTGTGTCTTTGAGCCCTTGTGTTCTGAGTCCTGTGGTGTGTTCTGAGTCCTGTGTTCTGAGTGTGTGTTCTGAGTCCATGTGTTCTGAGTCCTGTGTGTGTGTTCTGAAGTCCTGTGGGTATTCTGAGGCCATGTGTGGTGTGTTCTGAGTCCTTGTGTATTCTGAGTCATCTGTGGTGTTTCTGAGTCCTGTGTGTGTTGTGTTCTGAGTCATGTGTGGTGTGTTGAGTCCTGTGTGTTCTGAGTCCTTTGTGTTCTGAGTCCTGTGTGTTTTGTTCTGAGCTGTGTGTGTTCTGAGTCCTGTGTGCTGTGTTCTGAGTCCTGTGTGCTGTGTTCTGAGTCCTGTGTGTTGTGGTCCTGTGTGTTCTGAGTCCTGTGTGTTCTGAGTCCTGTGTGTCGGAGTCCTGTGTGTTGCCTGAGCCCTGTGTACTGAGTCCTGTGTGGTGTGGCCTGGAGTCCTGTGCTGTTCTGAGTCCTGGTGTGTTCTGAGTCCTGTGTGTTCTGAGTCATGTGTTAAAATTGGTGTGTTCTGAGTCTTGTGTATTCTGAGTCCTGTGTGTTCTGAGGTGTGTGTCTGAGTCCTGTGAGTCATGTGTGGTGTGTTCTGAGTCTTGTGTATTCTGAGTCCATGTGTGGTGTGTTCTGAGTCCTGTATGGTGTGTTCTGAGTCCTGTGTGTTCTGAGTCCTGTGTGTTCTGAGTCCTTTGTGTTCTGAGTCCTGTGTGGTGTGTTCTGAGTCCTGTGTGTTGTGTTCTGAGCTCCTGCGTGTTCTGAGTCATGTGTGTTCTGAGTCCTGTGTGTTGTGTCTGAGCCATGTGTTCTGAGTCCTGCTGTGTTCTGAGTCCTGTGTGCTGTGTTCTGAGTCCTGTGTGTTGTGTCTGAGTCCTGTGTGTTCTGAGTCCTGTGTGTTGTGTTCTGAGCCTGTGTGTGTTCTGAGTCCTGTGGTGTGTTCTGAGTCCTGTGTGTTTGAGTCCTGTGTGGTGTGTTCTGAGTCCTGTGTATTCTGAGTCATGTGTGGTGTGTTCTGAGTCTTGTGTATTCTGAGTCATGTGTGGTGTGTCTGAGTCCTGTGTGTTATGTTCTGAGTCCTGTGTGTTCTGAGTCCTGTGTGTGTTCTGAGTCCTTTGGTGTTCTGAGTCCTGTGTGGTGTGTTGAGTCCTGTGTGGTGTGTCATGGTTCTGAGTCCTGTGTGTTCTGAGTCATGTGTGGTGTGCCCTGAGCCATGTGTTCTGAGTCCTGTGTGATGTGTTCTGAGTCCTGTGTGACTGTGTTCTGAGTCCTGTGTGTTCTGAGTCCTGTGTGTTCTGAGTCCTGTGTGTGTGTTCTGAGCCCTGTGTGCTCTTGAGTCCTGTGTGGTGTGTTCTGAGTCCTGTGTGTTCTGAGTCCTGTGTGGTGTGCTCTGAGTCCTGTGTTCTGAGTCCTGTGGTGTGTTGAGTCCTGTGTATTCTGAGTCATGTGTGGTGTGTTCTGAGTCCTGTGTGTTATGTTCTGAGTCCTGGTGTGTTCTGAGTCCTGTGTGTTCTGGAGTCCTGTATGGTGTGTTCTGAGTCCTGTGTGTTCTGAGTCCTGTGTGGTGTGTTCTGAGTCCTGTGTGTTCTGAGTCTGGAGTGGTGTGTTCTGAGTCCTGTGAGTTCTGAGTCCTGTGTGATGTGTTCTGAGCCATGTGTGACGTGTTCTGAGTCCTGTGTTCTCTGGATTCCTGTCTTCTGAGTCCTGTGTGGTGTGTTCTGAGTCCTGTGTGTTCTGAGTCCTGTGTGTTGTGGGTTCTGAGTCCTGTGTGTTCTGAGTCCTGTGTGTTGTGTTCTGAGTCCTGTGTGTTCTGAGTCCTGTGTGGTGTGTTTTGAGTCCTGTGTGTTATGTGTCTGAGTCCTAGTGTGTTCTGAGTCCTGTGTGTTCTGAGTCCTGTGTGGTGTGTTCTGAGTCCTGTGTGTTCTGAGTCATGTGTGTGTTCTGAGTCCTGTGTGTTCTGAGTCCTGTGATGTGTTCTGAGTCCTGTGTGATGTGTTCTGAGTTTTTCTGTGTGTTCTGGAGTCCTGTGAGTTCTGAGTCCTGTGTGTGTGTTCTGAGCCATGTGTGTTCTGAGTCCTGTGTGCTGTGTTCTGAGTCCTGTGTGCTGTGTTCTGAGTCCTGTGTGATGTTCTGAGTCCTGTGTGTTCTGAGTCCTGTGTGTTGTGTGAGCCCTGTGTGTTCTGAGTCCTGTGTGGTGTGTTCTGAGTCCTGTGTGTTCTGAGTCCTGTGTGGTGTGTTCTGAGTCCTGTGTATTCTGAGTCATGTGTGGTGTGTTCTGAGTCTTGTGTATTCTGAGTCATGTGTGGTGTGTTCTGAGTCCTGTGTGCATGTTCTGAGTCCTGTGTGTTCTGAGTCCTGTGTGTTCTGAGTCCTGTGTTCTGAGTCCTTTGTGTTCTGAGTCATGTGTGGTGTGTTCTGAGTCCTGTGTGTGTTCTGAGTCCTGTGGTTCTGGAGTCATGTGTGTTCTGAGTCCTGTGGTGTGTTCTGGAGCCTAAATGTTTGAGTCCTGTGTGGTGTGTTCTGAGTCCTGTGTGTTCTGAGTCATGTGTGGTGTGTTCTGAGTCCTGTGTGTTCTGAGTCCTGTGTGTTGGTGTTCTGAGCCCTGTGTGTTCTGAGTCCTGTGTGTGAATTATATCCTTGTTCTGGAGAGTCCTGTGTGGTGTGTTCTGAGTCTTGTGTATTCTGAGTCATGTGTGTGTGTTCTGAGTCTTGTGTATTCTGAGTCATGTGTGTTGTGTTCTGAGTCCTGTGTGTTATGTTCCTGTGTGGTGTGTTCTGAGTCCTGTGTGTTCTGAGTCATGTGTGGTGTGTTCTGAGTCCTGTGTGTTCTGAGTCCTGTGTGGTGTGTTCTGAGTCCTGTGCTCTGTCATGTGTTCTGAGTCCTGTTCTGGAGTCCTGTGTGATGATGTTTGAGTCCTGTTGACGTGGTTCTGAGTCCTGTGTTCTGATTCCTGTATTCTGAGCCATGTGTGGTGTGTTCTGAGTCCTGTGTGTTCTGAGTCCTATTGTTTGTGTTCTGAGTCCTGTACTTGAGTCCGTATTTGTGTTCTGAGCCCTGTGTTTGAGTCCTGTGTGGTGTGTTTTGAGTCCTGTGGGCAGGGTTCTGAGTTCTGTGTTGGAGGTCCTGTGTGTTCTGAGTCCTGTGGTGGTGTGTTCTGAGTCCTGTGTGTTCTGAGTCATGTGTCGTGTGTTCTGAGTCCTGTGTGTTCTGAGTCCTGTGTGATGTGTTCTGAGTCCTGTGTGACGTGTTCTGAGCCCTGTGTGTTCTGAGTCCTGTGAGCCCTGAGTCTTGTATGTTTTGCCTGAGCTATGTGTGTTTCCGAGTCCCTGTGTTCTGAGTCCTGTGTGCTGTGTTCTGAGTCCTGTGTGTTGTGTTCTGAGTCCTGTGTGTTCTGGAGTCCTGTGTGTTGTGTTCTGAGCCCCTGAGAGTCCTGTGTGGTGTTCTGAGTCCTGTGGTTCTTGAGTCCTGTGTGGTGTGTCTGAGTCCTGTGTATTCTGAGTCATGTGTGGTGTGTCTCTGGAGTCTTGTGTATTCTGAGTCATGTGGTGTGTTCTGAGTCCTTTGTGTTATGTTCTGAACTCAGTGTTCTGAGTCATCCTGTGTGTTCTGAGTCCTGTATGGTGGGGTTCTGAGTCCTGTGTGTTCTGAGTCCTGTGTGGTGTGTTCTGAGTCCTGTGTGTTCTGAGTCATGTGTGGTGTGTTCTGAGTCCTGTGTGTTCTGAGTCCTGTGTGATGTGTTCTGAGTCCTGTGTGGTGTGTTTTGAGTCCTGTGTGTTATGTTCTGAGTCCTGTGTGTTCTGAGTCTTGTGTATTCTGAGTCATGTGTGGTGTGTTCTGAGTCCTGTGTGTTATGTTCTGAGTCCTGTGTGTTCTGAGTCCTGTGTGTTCTGAGTCCTGTGTGTTCTGAGTCCTGTGTGACGTGTTCTGAGTCCTGTGTGTTCTGAGTCCCTGTGTGTTCTGAGTCCTGTGTGTTCTGAGTCCTGTGTGTGTGTTCTGAGCCCTGTGTGTTCTAGTCCTATCTTCTGAGTCCTGTGTGGTGTGGTCTGAGTTCTGTGTGTTCTGAGTCCTGTGTGGTGTGTTCTGAGTCCTGTGTGGTGTGTTCTGAGTCCTGTGTATTCTGAGTCATGTGTGGTGTGTTCTGAGTCTTGTGTATTCTGAGTCATGTGTGGTGTGTTCTGAGTCCTGTGTGTTATGTTCTGAGTCCTGTGTGTTCTGAGTCCTGTGTGTTCTGAGTCCTTTGTGTTCTGAGTCCTGTGTGTTGTGTTCTGAGTCCTTTGTGTTCTGAGTCCTGTATGGTGTGTTCTGAGTCCTGTGTGGTGTGTTCTGAGTCCTGTGTGGTGTGGTCTGAGTTCTGTGTGTTCTGAGTCCTGTATGGTGTGTTCTGAGTCCTGTGTGGTGTGTTCTGAGTCCTGTGTGGTGTGGTCTGAGTTCTGTGTGTTCTGAGTCCTGTGTGCTGTGTTCTGAGTCCTGTGTGGTGTGTTCTGAGTCCTGTGTGTTCTGAGTCCTGTGTGTTCTGAGTCCTGTGTGTTGTGTTCTGAGCCCTGTGTGTTGTGTTCTGAGTCCTGTGTATTCTGAGTCATGTGTGGTGTGTTCTGAGTCTTGTGTATTCTGAGTCATGTGTGGTGTGTTCTGAGTCCTGTGTGTTATGTTCTGAGTCCTGTGTGTTCTGAGTCCTGTGTGTTCTGAGTCCTTTGTGTTCTGAGTCCTGTGTGGTGTGTTGAGGTCCTGTGTGTTGTGTTCTGAGCCCTCGTGTTCTGAGTCATGTGTGTTCCGAGGTCCTGTGTGTTGTGTTCTGAGCCATGTGTGTTCTGAGTCCATGTGCTGTGTTCTGAGTCCTGTGTGCTGTGTTCTGAGTCCTGTGTGTTGTGTTCTGAGGTCCTGTGTGTTCTGAGTCCTGTGTTGTGTTCTGAGGCCCTGTGTGTTCTGAGTCCTGTGTGGTGTGTTCTAAGGTCCTGTGTGTTCTGGGTCCGTGTGACGTGTTCTGAGTCCTGTGTGTTCTGAGTCCTATCTTCTGAGTCCTGTGTGTTGTGTTCTGGGCCCTGTGTGTTCTGAGTCCTGTGTGGGTGTTCTGAGTCCTGTGTATTCTGAGTCATGTGGTGGTGTGTTCTGAGTCTTGTGTATTCTTGAGTCATGTGGTGTGTTCTGAGTCCTGTGTGTTATGTTCTGAGTCCTGTGTGTTCTGAGTCCTGTGTGTTCTGAGTCCTTTGTGTTCTGAGTCCTGTGTGGTGTGTTCGGAGTCCTGTGTGTTGTGTTCTGAGCCCTGCGTGTTCTGAGTCATGTGTGTTCTGAGTCCTGTGTGTTGTGTTCTGAGCCATGTGTGTTCTGAGTCCTGTGTGCTGTGTTCTGAGTCCTGTGTGCTGTGTTCTGAGTCCTGTGTGTTGTGTTCTGAGTCCTGTGTGTTCTGAGTCCTGTGTGTTGTGTTCTGAGCCCTGTGTGTTCTGAGTCCTGTGTGGTGTGTTCTGAGTCCTGTGTGTTCTGAGTCCTGTGTGACGTGTTCTGAGTCCTGTGTGTTCTGAGTCCTATCTTCTGAGTCCTGTGTGGTGTGGTCTGAGTTCTGTGTGTTCTGAGTCCTGTGTGGTGTGTTCTGAGTCCTGTGTGGTGTGTTCTGAGTCCTGTGTATTCTGAGTCATGTGTGGTGTGTTCTGAGTCTTGTGTATTCTGAGTCATGTGTGGTGTGTTCTGAGTCCTGTGTGTTCTGAGTCCTGTGTGTTCTGAGTCCTGTGTGTTCTGAGTCCTTTGTGTTCTGAGTCCTGTGTGTTGTGTTCTGAGTCCTTTGTGTTCTGAGTCCTGTATGGTGTGTTCTGAGTCCTGTGTGTTCTGAGTCCTGTGTGGTGTGTTCTGAGTCCTGTGTGTTGTGTTCTGAGCCCTGCGTGTTCTGAGTCCTGTGTGTTCTGAGTCCTGTGTGTTGTGTTCTGAGCCATGTGTGTTCTGAGTCCTGTGTGCTGTGTTCTGAGTCCTGTGTGCTGTGTTCTGAGTCCTGTGTGCTGTGTTCTGAGTCCTGTGTGTTGTGTTCTGAGTCCTGTGTGTTCTGAGTCCTGTGTGGTGTGTTCTGAGTCCTGTGTGTTCTGAGTCCTGTGTGGTGTGTTCTGAGTCCTGTGTATGTTCTGAGTCCTGTGGTGTGTTCTGAGTCCTGTGTGTTCTGAGTCCTGTGTGTTCTGGAGTCCTGTATGGTGTGTTCTGAGTCCTGTGTGTTCTGAGTCCTGTGTGGTGTGTTCTGAGTCCTGTGTGTTCTGAGGTCCTGTGTGGTGTGTTCTGAGTCCTGTGTGTTCTGAGTCCTGTGTGTTGTGTTCTGAGTCCATGTGTGTTCTGAGTCCTGTGTGGTGTGTTCTGAGTCCTGTGTGTTGTGTTCTGAGTCCTGTGTGTTCTGAGTCCTGTGTGTTCTGAGTCCTGTATGGTGTGTTCTGAGTCCTGTGTGTTCTGAGTCCTGTGTGGTGTGTTCTGAGTCCTGTGTGTTGTGTTCTGAGTCCTGTGTGTGTTCTGAGTCCTGTGTGTTCTGAGTCCTGTGTGGTGTGTTCTGAGTCCTGTGTGTGTGTTCTGAGTCCTGTGTTCTGAGT
>NW_027037034.1:0-17069 GCF_034236695.1 Oncorhynchus nerka
AGTGAGGCACGTTGTTAGCTCAACACAACAATGTAAATATTGTGTAACGTAAAAGTGTCAGGGATTTCACGGTAAAACATGGCATTCCTCCGACGTATTGTGATGCGTGCTTTACATACGTACTGTAACTAGGGTGTATTGTGATGCGTGCTATACATACGTACTGTAACTAGGGTGTATTGTGATGCGTGCTATACATACGTACTGTAACTAGGGTGTATTGTGATGCGTGCTATACATACGTACTGTAACTAGGGTGTATTGTGATGCGTGCTATACATACGTACTGTAACTAGGGTGTATTGTGATGCGTGCTATACATACGTACTGTAACTAGGGTGTATTGTGATGCGTGCTATACATACGTACTGTAACTAGGGTGTATTTTCGGTGTACTTTTCTGTTTTTGTAAAATAAGGATAACAATAATAGCTTATTAAATATAATTCTGAGGAACACATTGTTTTGTGTTTGTTTATGTGTGCATAGAGGTACCTCTACTATCATCAGTGGTACCTCTACTATCATCAGTGGTACCTCTACTATCATCAGTGGTACCTCTACTATCATCAGTGGTACCTCTACTATCATCAGTGGTACCTCTACTATCACAGTGGTACTCTACTATCCTCTACTATCATCAGTGGTACCTCTACTATCATCAGTGGTACCTCTACTATCATCAGTGGTACCTCTACTATCATCAGTGGTACCTCTACTATCATCAGTGGTACCTCTACTATCATCAGTGGTATCTCTACTATCATCAGTGGTACCTCTACTATCATCAGTGGTACCTCTACTATCATCAGTGGTACCTCTACTATCATCAGTGGTACCTCTACTATCATCAGTGGTACCTCTACTATCATCAGTGGTACCTCTACTATCATCAGTGGTATCTCTACTATCATCAGTGGTACCTCTACTATCATCAGTGGTACCTCTACTATCATCAGTGGTACCTCTACTATCATCAGTGGTACCTCTACTATCATCAGTGGTACCTCTACTATCATCAGTGGTATCTCTACTATCATCAGTGGTACATACCTCTACTATCATCAGTGGTAGGTATCTCTACTATCATCAGTGGTAGGTATCTCTACTATCATCAGTGGTACCTCTACTATCTCTACCTCTACTATCATCAGTGGTACCTCTACTATCATCAGTGGTACCTCTACTATCATCAGTGGTATCTCTACTATCATCAGTGGTACCTCTACTATCATCAGTGGTACCTCTACTATCATCAGTGGTACCTCTACTATCATCAGTGGTACCTCTACTATCATCAGTGGTACCTCTACTATCATCAGTGGTCATCTCTACTATCATCAGTGGTACCTCTACTATCATCAGTGGTATCTCTACTATCATCAGTGGTACTCTACTATCATCAGTGGTACCTCTACTATCATCAGTGGTATCTCTACTATCATCAGTGGTATCTCTACTATCATCAGTGGTAGTGGTACCTCTACTATCATCAGTACCTCTACTATCATCAGTGGTACCTCTACTATCATCAGTGGTATCTCTACTATCATCAGTGGTACCTCTACTATCATCAGTGGTACTCTACTATCATCAGTGGTACCTCTCTACTATCATCAGTGGTATCTCTACTATCATCAGTGGTACTCTCTACTATCATCAATTGGTACCTCTACTATCATCAGTGGTACTCTACTATCATCAGTGGTACTCTACTATCATCAGTGGTACCTCTACTATCATCAGTGGTATCTCTCTACTATCATCAGTGGTACCTCTACTATCATCAGTGGTACCTCTACTATCATCAGTGGTACCTCTACAGTGGTATTCTCATCAGTGGTACTCTCTACTATCATCAGTGGTACCTCTACTATCATCAGTGGTATCTCTACTATCATCAGTGGTATCTCTACTATCATCAGTGGTACCTCTACTATCATCAGTGGTACCTCTACTATCATCAGTGGGTACCTCTACTATCATCAGTGGTACTCTACTATCATCAGTGGTACCTCTACTATCATCAGTGGTACCTCTACTATCATCAGTGGTACCTCTACTATCATCAGTGGTATTCTCTATCATCAGTGGTACCTCTACTATCATCAGTGGTACCTCTACTGTCATCAGTGGTACCTCTACTATCATCAGTGGTATCTCTACTATCATCAGTGGTACCTCTACTATCATCAGTGGTACATCTCTACTATCATCAGTGGTACCTCTACTATCATCAGTGGTACTTACTATACCTCTACTATCATCAGTGGTATCTCTACTATCATCAGTGGTACTCTACTAATATCAGTGGTATTCTACTATCATCAGTGGTATCTCTACTATCATCTCTACTATCATCAGTGGTACCTCTACTATCATCAGTGGTACTCTACTATCATCAGTGGTATCTCTACTATCATCAGTGGTACCTCTACTATCATCAGTGGTATCTCTACTATCATCAGTGGTACCTCTACTATCATCAGTGGTGGTACCTCTACTATCATCAATGGTACCTCTACTATCATCAGTGGTATCTCTACTATCATCAGTGGTACCTCTACTACTATCATCAGTGGGTACCTCTACTATCATCAGTGGTACCTCTACTATCATCAGTGGTACCTCTACTATCATCAGTGGTACCTCTCTATCATCAGTGGTACCTCTACTATCATCAGATGGTACCTCTACTATCTCTACTATCATCAGTGGGTATCTCTACTATACTATCAGTGGTACTCTCTACTATCATCAGTGGTATCTCTACTATCATCAGTGGTACTCTACTATCATCAGTGGTATCATCAGTGGTACTCTACTTCAGTGGTACCTCTACTATCATCAGTGGTACCTCTACTATCATCAGTGGTATCTCTACTATCATCAGTGGTACCTCTACTGTCATCCCAGTGGTACCTCTACTATCATCAGTGGTACCTCTACTATCATCAGTGGTACCTCTACTATCATCAGTGGTACCTCTACTATCATCAGTGGTACCTCTACTATCATCAGTGGTACCTCTACTATCATCAGTGGTACCTCTACTATCATCAGTGGTACATCTCTACTATCATCAGTGGTACCTCTACTATCATCAGTGGTATCACTCTACTATCATCAGTGGTAGGTATCTCTACTATCATCAGTGGTACCTCTACTATCATCATCAGTGGTAGTATCTCTACTATCATCAGTGGTATCAGTGGTCTACTATCATCAGTGGTAGGTATCTCTACTATCATCAGTGGTACCTCTACTATCATCAGTGGTACCTCTACTATCATCAGTGGTACCTCTGGGAAGGTATCATCAGTGGTATCAGTGGTACTCTACTATCATCAGTGGTACCTCTACTATCATCATGAGTGGTACCTCTACTATCATCAGTGGTATCTCTACTATCATCAGTGGTATTCTACCTCTACTATCTATCAGTGGTATCTCTACTATCATCAGTATCTCTACTATCATCAGTGGAATCTCTACTATCATCAGTGGTACTCTACTATCATCAGTGGTACCTCTACTATCATCAGTGGTACCTCTACTATCATCAGTGGTACCTCTACTATCATCAGTGGTACCTCTACTATCATCAGTGGTACCTCTACTATCATCAGTGGTACCTCTACTATCATCAGTGGTCACCTCTACTATCCAGTGGTACCTCTACTATCATCAGTGGTACATCTCTACTATCATCAGTGGTACCTCTATCATCAGTGGAATTCTACTATCATCAGTGGAACATTATCATCAGTGCCTACTATCATCTCTACATCAGTCAGAGTACACTCTACTATCATCAGTGGTACCTCTACTATCATCAGTGGTACATCTCTACTATCATCAGTGGTACCTCTACTATCATCAGTGGTACCTCTACTATCATCAGTGGTATCTCTACTATCATCAGTGGTACCTCTACTATCAATAGTGGAAGGTATTCTACTATCATCAGTGGTATCTCTACTATCATCAGTGGTACTTCTACTATCATCAGTGGTATCTCTACTATCATCAGTGGTCATCCTCTACTATCATCAGTGGTACCTCTACTATCATCAGTGGTACTACTATCATCACTATCATCAGTGGTACCTCTACTATCATCAGTGGTATCTCTACTATCATCAGTGGTACCTCTACTATCATCAGTGGTATCTCCTACTATCATCAGTGGTATCTCTACTATCATCAGTGGTCTACTATCATCAGTGGTACCTCTACTATCTCAGTGGTATCTCTACTATCATCATTGGTATTCTACTATCATCAGTGGTATCTCTACTATCATCAGTGGTATTTCTATTTAATAATAGTGGTACTCTACTATCATCAGTGGTACCTCTACTATCATCAGTGGTATCTCTACTATCATCAGTGGTACCTCTACTATCATCAGTGGTACCTCTACTATCATCAGTGGTACCTCACTATCATCAATTGGTATCTCTACTATCATCAGTGGTACCTCTACTATCATCAGTGGTACCTCTACTATCATCAGTGGTACTCTACTATCATCAGTGGCCTCTACTATCATCAGTGGTACCTCTACTATCATCAGTGGTAGTATCTCGGTACTATCATCAGTGGTATCTCTACTATCATCAGTGGTAGATACTATCTCTACTATCATCAGTGGTACCTCTACTATCATCAGTGGTACCTCTACTATCATCAGTGGTACCTCTACTATCATCAGTGGTACTCTACTATATCAGTGGTACTCTACTATCATCAGTGGTACCTCTACTATCATCAGTGGTACTCATCTCTACTATCATCAGTGGTACCTCTACTATCATCAGTGGTACCTCTACTATCATCAGTGGTACCTCTACTATCATCAGTAGATACCTCTACTATCATCAGTGGTATCTCTACTATCATCAGTGGTATTCTAATCTCTACTATCATCAGTGGTACTCTACTATCATCAGTGGTACCTCTACTATCATCAGTGGTACCTCTACTATCATCAGTGGTATCTCTACTATCATCAGTGGTACCTCTACTATCATCAGTGGTACCTCTACTATCATCAGTGGTACTCTACTATCATCAGTGGTACTCTCTACAGTGGTATCATCAGTGGTATCTCTACTATCATCAGTGGTACCTCTACTATCATCAGTGGTACCTCTACTATCATCAGTGGTACCTCTACTATCATCAGTGGTACATCTCTACTATCATCAGTGGTATCTCAGTGGTACTCTATCTCAGTGGTATCTCTACTATCATCAGTGGTACCTCTACTATCATCAGTGGTACTCTACTATCATCAGTGGTATCTCTACTATCATCAGTGGTATCTCTACTATCATCAGTGGTACTCTACTATCATCAGTGGTACTATCATCAGTGGTACTTTCTATCATCAGTGGTATCTCTACTATCATCAGTGGTACCTCTACTATCATCAGTGGTACCTCTACTATCTCAGTGGTACCTCTACTATCATCAGTGGTACCTCTACTATCATCAGTGGTACCTCTACTATCATCAGTGGTACCTCTACTATCATCAGTACTCTATCTCTACTATCATCAGTGGTACCTCTACTATCATCAGTGGTACTCTACTATCATCAGTGGTACCTCTACTATCATCAGTGGTACTCTACTATCATCAGTGGTACCTCTACTATCATCAGTGGTACCTCTACTATCATCAGTGGTACTCTACTATCATCAGTGGTACCTACTATCATCAGTGGTACCTCTACTATCATCAGTGGTACCTCTACTATCATCAGTGGTACCTCTACTATCATCAGTGGTACCTCTACTATCATCAGTGGTACCTCTACTATCATCAGTGGTACCTCTACTATCATCAGTGGTACCTCTACTATCATCAGTGGTATTCTACTATCTCTACTATCATCAGTGGTATCTCTACTATCATCAGTGGTACCTCTACTATCATCAGTGGTACCTCTACTATCATCAGTGGTACCTCTACTATCATCAGTGGTACCTCTACTATCATCAGTGGTACCTCTACTATCATCAGTGGTATCTCTACTATCATCAGTGGTACCTCTACTATCATCAGTGGTACCTCTACTATCATCAGTGGTACCTCTACTATCATCAGTGGTAGATACCTCTACTATCATCAGTGGTAGGTATCTCTACTATCATCAGTGGAATCTCTACTATCATCAGTGGTATCTCTACTATCATCAGTGGTACCTCTACTATCATCAGTGGTACCTCTACTATCATCAGTGGTATCTCTACTATCATCAGTGGAATCTCTACTATCATCAGTGGTATCTCTACTATCATCAGTGGAAGGTACCTCAGTGGTACTATCATCGCGGTACCTCTACTATCATCAGTGGTACTCTACTATCATCAGTGGTACCTCTACTATCATCAGTGGTACCTCTACTATCATCAGTGGTACCTCTACTATCATCAGTGGTACCTCTACTATCATCAGTGGTATTACGGTACTCTACTATCATCAGTGGTACCTCTACTATCATCAGTGGTATCTACTATCATCAGTGGTACTCTACTATCATCAGTGGTACTCTACTATCATCAGTGGTACCTCTACTATCATCAGTGGTACCTCTACTATCATCAGTGGTACCTCTACTATCATCAGTGGTACCTCTACTATCATCAGTGGTACCTCTACTATCATCAGTGGTACCTCTACTATCATCAGTGGTATCTCTACTATCATCAGTGGTACCTCTACTATCATCAGTGGTACCTCTACTATCATCAGTGGTATTCTATATCAGTGGTCTACTATCATCAGTGGTACTCTACTATCATCAGTGGTACCTCTACTATCATCAGTGGTATCTACTATCATCAGTGGTACTACTATCATCAGTGGAAGGCCTTCTACTATCATCAGTGGTACCTCTACTATCATCAGTGGTACCTCTACTATCATCAGTGGTATCTCTACTATCATCAGTGGTATCTCTACTATCATCAGTGGTATCTCTACTATCATCAGTGGTAGGTATCTCTACTATCATCAGTGGTATCTCTACTATCATCAGTGGTATCATCTCTACTATCATCAGTGGTACCTCTACTATCATCAGTGGTATCCTCTACTATCATCAGTGGTGCCTCTACTATCATCAGTGGTACTCTCTACTATCATCAGTGGTATCTCTACTATCATCAGTGGTACCTCTACTATCATCAGTGGTACCAGCGGTCTCTACTATCATCAGTGGTAGCTATCTCTACTATCATCAGTGGAATCTCTACTATCATCAGTGGTATCTCTACTATCATCAGTGGTACCTCTACTATCATCAGTGGTACCTCTACTATCATCAGTGGTACCTCTACTATCATCAGTGGTACCTCTACTATCATCAGTGGTACCTCTACTATCATCAGTGGTACCTCTACTATCATCAGTGGTATCTCTACTATCATCAGTGGTACCTCTACTATCATCAGTGGTATCTCTACTATCATCAGTGGTACCTCTACTATCATCAGTGGTATCTCTACTATCATCAGTGGTACTCTACTATCATCAGTGGTACTCTACTATCATCAGTGGTACCTCTACTATCATCAGTGGTACCTCTCTACTATCATCAGTGGTACCTCTACTATCATCAGTGGTACCTCTACTATCATCAGTGGTACTCTACTATCATCAGTGGTACTCTACTATCATCAGTGGTACTCTACTATCATCAGTGGTATCCTCTACTATCATCAGTGGTACTATCTCTACTATCATCAGTGGTACCTCTACTATCATCAGTGGTACTCTCTACTATCATCAGTGGTACTATCTCTACTATCATCAGTGGTACCTCTACTATCATCAGTGGTATCTCTACTATCATCAGTGGTACCTCTACTATCATCAGTGGTACCTCTACTATATACTCTACTATCATCAGTGGTATCTACTATCATCAGTGGTACTACTATCATCAGTGGTACTCTCTATCACTATCATCAGTGGTACCTCTACTATCATCAGTGGTACCTCTACTATCATCAGTGGTATCTCTACTATCATCAGTGGTACCTCTACTAGTGGTACCTCTATCATCAGTGGTATCTCTACTATCATCAGTGGTACCTCTACTATCATCAGTGGTACCTCTACTATCATCAGTGGTACCTCTACTATCATCAGTGGTATCTCTACTATCATCAGTGGTCTCTACTATCATCAGTGGTACCTCTACTATCATCAGTGGTACCTCTACTATCATCAGTGGTACCTCTACTATCATCAGTGGTACCTCTACTATCATCAGTGGTACCTCTACTATCATCAGTGGTACCTCTACTATCATCAGTGGTACCTCTACTATCATCAGTGGTACCTCTACTATCATCAGTCTACTATCAGTGGTACCTCTACTATCATCAGTGGTACCTCTACTATCATCAGTGGTACCTCTACTATCATCAGTGGTACCTCTACTATCATCAGTGGTACCTCTACTATCATCAGTGGTACTCTACTATCATCAGTGGTACTCTACTATCATCAGTGGTACTATCTCAGGTACTTACTATCATCAGTGGTACCTCTACTATCATCAGTGGTACTCTACTATCATCAGTGGTACTCTACTATCATCAGTGGTACCTCTACTATCATCAGTGGTACTCTACTATCATCAGTGGTACTCTCTACTATCATCAGTGGTACATCTCTACTATCATCAGTGGTACTCTACTATCATCAGTGGTACTCTACTACAGTGGTACTCTACTATCATCAGTGGTACCTCTACTATCATCAGTGGTACCTCTACTATCATCAGTGGTACTCTACTATCATCAGTGGTACTCTACTATCATCAGTGGTACCTCTACTATCATCAGTGGTATCTCTACTATCATCAGTGGTACCTCTACTATCATCAGTGGTACCTCTACTATCATCAGTGGTATCTCTACTATCATCAGTGGTATCTCTACTATCATCAGTGGTACCTCTACTATCATCAGTGGTACTCTACTATCATCAGTGGTACTCTACTATCATCAGTGGTACCTCTACTATCATCAGTGGTACCTCTACTATCATCAGTGGTACCTCTACTATCATCAGTGGTACTCTACTATCAGTGGTATCATCATCAGTGGTACCTCTACTATCATCAGTGGTACCTCTACTATCATCAGTGGTACCTCTACTATCATCAGTGGTACCTCTACTATCATCAGTGGTACCTCTACTATCATCAGTGGTATCTCTACTATCATCAGTGGTATCTCTACTATCATCAGTGGTACCTCTACTATCATCAGTGGTATCTCTACTATCATCAGTGGTACCTCTACTATCATCAGTGGTATCTCTACTATCATCAGTGGTACCTCTACTATCATCAGTGGTACCTCTACTATCATCAGTGGTATCTCTACTATCATCAGTGGTACTCTACTATCATCAGTGGTACTCTACTATCATCATCAGTGGTACTCTACTATCATCAGTGGTACTCTACTATCATCAGTGGTACCTCTACTATCATCAGTGGTACTCTACTATCATCAGTGGTACCTCTACTATCATCAGTGGTATTCTACTAATCATCAGTGGTATACTCATCAGTGGTACCTCTACTATCATCAGTGGTACTCTACTATCATCAGTGGTATCATCAGTGGTAGGTCTCTACTATCATCAGTGGTACCTCTACTATCATCAGTGGTACTCTACTATCATCAGTGGTACCTCTACTATCATCAGTGGTACCTCTACTATCATCAGTGGTACCTCTACTATCATCAGTGGTACCTCTACTATCATCAGTGGTACCTCTACTATCATCAGTGGGTACCTCTACTATCATCAGTGGTACCTCTACTACTATCTATCATCAGTGGTATCTCTACTATCATCAGTGGTACCTCTACTATCATCAGTGGTACTCTACTATCATCAGTGGTACCTCTACTATCATCAGTGGTACCTCTACTATCATCAGTGGTATCTCTACTATCATCAGTGGTACTCTCTACTATCATCAGTGGTACCTCTACTATCATCAGTGGTACCTCTACTATCATCAGTGGTACCTCTACTATCATCAGTGGTATCTCTACTATCATCAGTGGTACCTCTACTATCATCAGTGGTACCTCTACTATCATCATCTCTACTATCATCAGTGGTACCTCTACTATCATCAGTGGTACCTCTACTATCATCAGTGGTACATCTCTACTATCATCAGTGGTACCTCTACTATCATCAGTGGTAGTACCTCTACTATCATCAGTGGTACCTCTACTATCATCAGTGGTATCTCTACTATCATCAGTGGTACCTCTACTCATCAGTGGTATCTACTATCATCAGTACTCTACTATCATCAGTGGTATCTCTACTATCATCAGTGGTACCTCTACTATCATCAGTGGTACTCTACTATCATCAGTGGTACCTCTACTATCATCAGTGGTATCTCTACTATCATCAGTGGTATCTCTACTATCATCAGTGGTATCTCTACTATCATCAGTGGTACCTCTACTATCATCAGTGGTACTATCTCTACTATCATCAGTGGTATCTCTATCATCAGTGGTACCTCTACTATCATCAGTGGTACCTCTACTATCATCAGTGGTACCTCTACTATCATCAGTGGTATCTCTACTATCATCAGTGGTACCTCTACTATCATCAGTGGTATCTCTACTATCTACTATCATCAGTGGTACTCTACTATCATCAGTGGTACCTCTACTATCATCAGTGGTATCTCTACTATCATCAGTGGTACTCTACTATCATCAGTGGTCTCTACTATCATCAGTGGTACCTCTACTATCATCAGTGGTACTACTATCATCAGTGGTATCTCTACTATCATCAGTGGTACCTCTACTATCATCAGTGGTACCTCTACTATCATCAGTGGTACCTCTACTATCATCAGTGGTACCTCTACTATCATCAGTGGTACCTCTACTATCATCAGTGGTACCTCTACTATCATCAGTGGTACCTCTACTATCATCAGTGGTACCTCTACTATCATCAGTGGTATCTCTACTATCATCAGTGGTATCTCTACTATCATCAGTGCTAGATACCTCTACTATCATCAGTGGTACCTCTACTATCATCAGTGGTATCTCTACTATCATCAGTGGTATCTCTACTATCATCAGTCATCAGGTATCTCTACTATCATCAGTGGTATCTCTACTATCATCAGTGGTATCTCTACTATCATCAGTGGTACCTCTACTATCATCAGTGGTACCTCTACTATCATCAGTGGTACCTCTACTATCATCAGTGGTACCTCTACTATCATCAGTGGTATCTCTACTATCATCAGTGCTAGATACCTCTACTATCATCAGTGGTACCTCTACTATCATCAGTGGTACCTCTACTATCATCAGTGGTACCTCTACTATCATCAGTGGTACCTCTACTATCATCAGTGGTATCTCTACTATCATCAGTGGTACCTCTACTATCATCAGTGGTACCTCTACTATCAGTGGTCATCATCAGTGGTACCTCTACTATCATCAGTGGTATCTCTACTATCATCAGTGGTACCTCTACTATCATCAGTGGTACCTCTACTCTACTATCATCAGTGGTACCTCTACTATCATCAGTGGTATCTCTACTATCATCAGTGGTACTCTCAGGTACCTCTATCTATCATCAGTGGTACCTCTACTATCATCAGTGGTATTCTCTACTATCATCAGTGGTATCTACTACTATCATCAGTGGTACTCTACTATC
Source organism: Oncorhynchus nerka (assembly GCF_034236695.1). Classification (NCBI taxonomy): domain Eukaryota; kingdom Metazoa; phylum Chordata; class Actinopteri; order Salmoniformes; family Salmonidae; genus Oncorhynchus; species Oncorhynchus nerka. The sequence continues at coordinate 11,770 of NW_027037034.1, forward strand.
TCAGTGGTACCTCTACTATCATCAGTGGTATCTCTACTATCATCAGTGGTACCTCTACTATCATCAGTGGTATACCTCTACTATCATCAGTGGTACTCTACTATCATCAGTGGTATCTCTACTATCATCAGTGGTACCTCTACTATCATCAGTGGTACCTCTACTATCATCAGTGGTACCTCTACTATCATCAGTGGTACTCTACTATCATCAGTGGTATCTCTACTATCATCAGTGGTACCTCTACTATCATCAGTGGTACCTCTACTATCATCAGTGGTACCTCTACTATCATCAGTGGTACCTCTACTATCATCAGTGGTACCTCTACTATCTATCATCAGTGGTACCTCTACTATCATCAGTGGTACCTCTACTATCATCAGTGGTACCTCTACTATCATCAGTGGTACCTCTACTATCATCAGTGGTACCTCTACTATCATCAGTGGTATCTCTACTATCATCAGTGGTATCTCTACTATCATCAGTGGTATCTCTACTATCATCAGTGGTACCTCTACTATCATCAGTGGTACCTCTACTATCATCAGTGGTACCTCTACTATCATCAGTGGTATCTCTACTATCATCAGTGGTACCTCTACTATCATCAGTGGTACCTCTACTATCATCAGTGGTACCTCTACTATCATCAGTGGTACCTCTACTATCATCAGTGGTACCTCTACTATCATCAGTGGTACCTCTACTATCATCAGTGGTACCTCTACTATCATCAGTGGTATCTCTACTATCATCAGTGGTATCTCTACTATCATCAGTGGTACCTCTACTATCATCAGTGGTACCTCTACTATCATCAGTGGTACCTCTACTATCATAGTGGTATCTCTACTATCATCAGTGGTACCTCTACTATCATCAGTGGTACCTCTACTATCATCAGTGGTATCTCTACTATCATCAGTGGTACCTCTACTATCATCAGTGGTACCTCTACTATCATCAGTGGTACCTCTACTATCATCAGTGGTACCTCTACTATCATCAGTGGTACCTCTACTATCATCAGTGGTACCTCTACTATCATCAGTGGTACCTCTACTATCATCAGTGGTACCTCTACTATCATCAGTGGTACCTCTACTATCATCAGTCCTCTACTATCATCAGTGGTACCTCTACTATCATCAGTGGTACCTCTACTATCATCAGTGGTACCTCTACTATCATCAGTGGTACCTCTACTATCATCAGTGGTACCTCTACTATCATCAGTGGTACCTCTACTATCATCAGTGGTATCTCTACTATCATCAGTGGTACCTCTACTATCATCAGTGGTACCTCTACTATCATCAGTGGTACCTCTACTATCATCAGTGGTACCTCTACTATCATCAGTGGTATCTCTACTATCATCAGTGGTATCTCTACTATCATCAGTGGTACCTCTACTATCATCAGTGGTACCTCTACTATCATCAGTGGTACCTCTACTATCATCAGTGGAAGGTATCTCTACTATCATCAGTGGTACCTCTACTATCATCAGTGGTACCTCTACTATCATCAGTGGTACCTCTACTATCATCAGTGGTACCTCTACTATCATCAGTGGTACCTCTACTATCATCAGTGGTACTATCTCTACTATCATCAGTGGTACCTCTACTATCATCAGTGGTACCTCTACTATCATCAGTGGTATCTCTACTATCATCAGTGGTACTATCATCAGTGGTACCTCTACTATCATCAGTGGTATCTCTACTATCATCAGTGGTACCTCTACTATCATCAGTGGTACCTCTCTCATCTATCATCAGTGGTATCTCTACTATCATCAGTGGTACTCTACTATCATCAGTGGTACCTCTACTATCATCAGTGGTACCTCTACTATCATCAGTGGTACCTCTACTATCATCAGTGGTACCTCTACTATCATCAGTGGTACCTCTACTATCATCAGTGGTACCTCTACTATCATCAGTGGTACCTCTACTATCATCAGTGGTATCTCTACTATCATCAGTGGTATCTCTACTATCATCAGTGGTACCTCTACTATCATCAGTGGTATCTCTACTATCATCAGTGGTACCTCTACTATCATCAGTGGTACCTCTACTATCATCAGTGGTACCTCTACTATCATCAGTGGTACCTCTACTATCATCAGTGGTACCTCTACTATCATCAGTGGTACCTCTACTATCATCAGTGGTACCTCTACTATCATCAGTGGTACCTCTACTATCATCAGTGGTACTCTACTATCATCAGTGGTACCTCTACTATCATCAGTGGTACCTCTACTATCATCAGTGGTACCTCTACTATCATCAGTGGTACCTCTACTATCATCAGTGGTACCTCTACTATCATCAGTGGTACCTCTACTATCATCAGTGGTACCTCTACTATCATCAGTGGTACCTCTACTCATCATCAGTGGTACCTCTACTATCATCAGTGGTACCTCTACTATCATCAGTGGTATCTCTACTATCATCAGTGGTACCTCTACTATCATCAGTGGTACCTCTACTATCATCAGTGGTACCTCTACTATCATCAGTGGTACCTCTACTATCATCAGTGGTACCTCTACTATCATCAGTGGTACCTCTACTATCATCAGTGGTACCTCTACTATCATCTACTATACTATCATCAGTGGTACCTCTACTATCATCAGTGGTACCTCTACTATCATCAGTGGTACCTCTACTATCATCAGTGGTACCTCTACTATCATCAGTGGTACTCTACTATCATCAGTGGTACCCTCTACTATCATCAGTGGTACCTCTACTATCATCAGTGGTACCTCTACTATCATCAGTGGTACCTCTACTATCATCAGTGGTACCTCTACTATCATCAGTGGTACCTCTACTATCATCAGTGGTATCTCTACTATCATCAGTGGTATCTCTACTATCATCAGTGGTACCTCTACTATCATCAGTGGTACCTCTACTATCATCAGTGGTACCTCTACTATCATCAGTGGTACCTCTACTATCATCAGTGGTACCTCTACTATCATCAGTGGTACCTCTACTATCATCAGTGGTATCTCTACTATCATCAGTGGTACCTCTACTATCATCAGTGGTACCTCTACTATCATCAGTGGTACCTCTACTATCATCAGTGGTACCTCTACTATCATCAGTGGTATCTCTACTATCATCAGTGGTACCTCTACTATCATCAGTGGTACCTCTACTATCATCAGTGGTACCTCTACTATCATCAGTGGTACCTCTACTATCATCAGTGGTACCTCTACTATCATCAGTGGTATCTCTACTATCATCAGTGGTATCTCTACTATCATCAGTGGTACCTCTACTATCATCAGTGGTATCTCTACTATCATCAGTGGTATCTCTACTATCATCAGTGGTACCTCTACTATCATCAGTGGTACCTCTACTATCATCAGTGGTACCTCTACTATCATCAGTGGTACCTCTACTATCATCAGTGGTACCTCTACTATCATCAGTGGTACCTCTACTATCATCAGTGGTACCTCTACTATCATCAGTGGTACCTCTACTATCATCAGTGGTACCTCTACTATCATCAGTGGTACCTCTACTATCATCAGTGGTACCTCTACTATCATCAGTGGTACCTCTACTATCATCAGTGGTACCTCTACTATCATCAGTGGTACCTCTACTATCATCAGTGGTACCTCTACTATCATCAGTGGTACCTCTACTATCATCAGTGGTACCTCTACTATCATCAGTGGTATCTCTACTATCATCAGTGGTATCTCTACTATCATCAGTGGTACCTCTACTATCATCAGTGGTACCTCTACTATCATCAGTGGTATCTCTACTATCATCAGTGGTACCTCTACTATCATCAGTGGTATCTCTACTATCATCAGTGGTACCTCTACTATCATCAGTGGTACCTCTACTATCATCAGTGGTACCTCTACTATCATCAGTGGTACCTCTACTATCATCAGTGGTATCTCTACTATCATCAGTGGTACCTCTACTATCATCAGTGGTACCTCTACTATCATCAGTGGTACCTCTACTATCATCAGTGGTACCTCTACTATCATCAGTGGTACCTCTACTATCATCAGTGGTACCTCTACTATCATCAGTGGTATCTCTACTATCATCAGTGGTATCTCTACTATCATCAGTGGTACCTCTACTATCATCAGTGGTACCTCTACTATCATCAGTGGTATCTCTACTATCATCAGTGGTACCTCTACTATCATCAGTGGTACCTCTACTATCATCAGTGGTACCTCTACTATCATCAGTGGTACCTCTACTATCATCAGTGGTATCTCTACTATCATCAGTGGTACCTCTACTATCATCAGTGGTACCTCTACTATCATCAGTGGTACCTCTACTATCATCAGTGGTATCTCTACTATCATCAGTGGTACCTCTACTATATCCTCTACTATCATCAGTGGTACCTCTACTATCATCAGTGGTATCTCTACTATCATCAGTGGTACCTCTACTATCATCAGTGGTACCTCTACTATCATCAGTGGTACCTCTACTATCATCAGTGGTACCTCTACTATCATCAGTGGTATCTCTACTATCATCAGTGGTATCTCTACTATCATCAGTGGTACTCTACTATCATCAGTGGTACCTCTACTATCATCAGTGGTACCTCTACTATCATCAGTGGTACCTCTAATCATCAGTGGTATCTCTACTATCATCAGTGGTACCTCTACTATCATCAGTGGTACCTCTACTATCATCAGTGGTACCTCTACTATCATCAGTGGTACCTCTACTATCATCAGTGGTATCTACTACAGTATCATCAGTGGTACCTCTACTATCATCAGTGGTACCTCTACTATCATCAGTGGTACCTCTACTATCATCAGTGGTACCTCTACTATCATATCTACTATCATCAGTGGTACCTCTACTATCATCAGTGGTACCTCTACTATCATCAGTGGTATCTCTACTATCATCAGTGGTACCTCTACTATCATCAGTGGTACCTCTACTATCATCAGTGGTACCTCTACTATCATCAGTGGTATCTCTACTATCATCAGTGGTACCTCTACTATCATCAGTGGTACCTCTACTATCATCAGTGGTACTCTACTATCATCAGTGGTACAGTAGGTACTATCAGTGGTATCTCTACTATCATCTTGTTGTATTCGCTATCATCAGTGGTACCTCTACTATCATCAGTGGTACCTCTACTATCATCAGTGGTATCTCTACTATCATCAGTGGTACCTCTACTATCATCAGTGGTACCTCTACTATCATCAGTGGTAC
>NW_027037035.1:0-17069 GCF_034236695.1 Oncorhynchus nerka
TGTTCCCAGACCTCTTTCCATGGTTAAATGTGGTGGTTCGTGCTTTCAGTTTTGAGCGAATGCCGCCATCCATCCACGGTTTCTTGTTAGGGTATGTTTTAATAGTCACAGTGGGTACAACATCTCCAATTCACTTCTTTATAATCTCACTCACCAAGTCAGCGTATAGATCATTGTTGTTATCTGAGGCTGACCGGAACATATCCCTGTCTGCGTGATCAAAACAATTTTGAAGCGTGGATTCCGATTGGTCAGACCAGCGTTGAATGGTTCTAGTCACTGGTACATCCTGTTTGATTTTCTTCCTATAAGACGGTAGGAGCAAGATGGCGTCATGGTCGGATTAACTGAAGGGGGGGCTTTGTATGCATCACGGAAGGCAGAGTAGCAGTGATCGAGTATATTACCTCCCAAGAGAATTGGGGGGTAAAATTATCTTGGGTAATATGGCCGGCATTTGATTGTAAGGAATTCTAGGTTGGGTGAGCAGAAGGACTTGAGTTCCTGTATGTTGATATGATTACACCATGAGTCGTTAATCATGAAGCATACACCCTGCCCTTCCTCCTCCCAGAGAGGTGTTTATCTCTGTAGGCGCGATGCATGGAGAAGCCCGGTGGCTGAACTGATTCCGACAACATGTCCCAAGAGAGCCATGTTTTCGTGAAACAGATAATGTGACAATCTCTGATGTCTCTCTGGAAGGCAACCCTTGCTCAAATTTCATCTACCTTGTTGTCAAGAGACTGGACATTGGCGAATAGTATACTCGGGAGCGATGGGCGATGTGCACGTCTACAGGCGTGACCAGAAGGCCGCTCCGTCTACCCCTTCTGCAGTGCGTTGTTTTGGGTTCATTCTGGGATTAGATCCATTGACCTGTGTGGTGGTCCCAACAGAGGATCCGTTTGGTAAAGTTGTATTCCTGCTCGTAATGTTGGGAAGTTTACGTCGCTCTTAAAACCAATAGTTATTCCCGGTTGTATGTAATAAGACTTAAGATTTCCTGTGGTAACAATGTAATAAATAATACAGAGGGGAAAAAATCCTGCATAGTTTCCTAAAGACTCAAAGCGAGGCGACCATCTCTGTCGGTGCCATTTTGAATAATAAATCACCCGACCTCAACCCAATTGAGATGGTTTGGGATGACTTGGACCGTAGAGTGAAGGGAAAGCAGCCAACTAGTGCTCAGCATATGTGGGAACTTCTTTAAGACTCCTCGTGAAGCTGGTTGAGAGAATGCCAAGAGTGTGCAAAGTTTTCGTCAAGGCAAAGGTTGGGTACTTTGAAGAATCTAGATTTGATTAACACTTTTTGGGTTACTACATGATTCCATATGTGTTATTTCATATTTTTGATATCTTCACTATTATAGAAAATAGGAAAAATAAAGAAAAACCCTTGAATTCACCCCCCTGAGTCAATACATCACCTTTGGCAGTGATACATCTGGAAATCTTTCTGGGTAAGTCTTTAAGAGCTTTGCACACCTGGATTGTAAAATATTTGCACATTATTCTTTTTTTAATTCTTCAAGCTCAAATTGGTTATTGATCATTGCTACACAGATTTTCTCGACAATTTAAGTCAGAACTGTAGCTAGGTCACCCAGGAACGTTCAATGTTGTCTTAGTAAACAACAGTGTATGTTTGGTCTTGTGTTTTAGGTTATTGTCAAGCCGAATGATGGATTTGTCTCCCAGTGTCTGTTAGAAAGCAGACTGAACCAGGTTTTCCTCCAGGATTTTGCATGTAACATTTTTAAAGTTACCATTGCGAAATCCCTGAGTGGTTTCCTTCCTCTCTGGCAGCTGAGTCAGGCAGGACACCTGTATCTTTGTAGTGACTGGGTGTATTGATACACCATCCAAAGTGTAATTAATAACTTCACCATGTTCAAAGGGATATTCAGTGTCAAATTTGTATTTACCCATCTACCCTGGTCTTTGTGGTTGAATCTGTGTTTGAAATTCATTGCTCGACTCAGGAACCTCATAGATAACTACAGTGCCTTTACTGAAAGTGGCCATTATAGACACTACGACCTTTGCCACATTTCAGGCTTCAAACATAAAGATATAAAACTGTATTTTTTGTGAAGAATCAACAGCAAGTGGGACACAATCATGAAGTGGAGCGACATTTATTGGATATTTCAAACTTTTTAACAAATCAAAAACTGAAAAATTGGGCGTGCAAAAATTATTCAGCCCCCTTAAGTTAATACTTTGTAGCGCCACCTTTTGCTGCGATTACAGCTGTAAGTCGCTTGGGGTATGTCTCTATCAGTTTTGCACATCGAGAGACTGAATTTTTCCCATTCCTCCTTGCAAAACAGCTCGAGCTCAGTGAGGTTGGATGGAAGCATTTGTGAACAGCAGTTTTCAGTTCTTTCACAGATTCTCGATTGGATTCAGGTCTGGACTTTGACTTGGCCATTCTAACACTGGATATGTTTATTTTGAACCATTCCATTGTAGATTTTGCTTTTATGTTTTGGATCATTGTCTTGTTGGAAGACAAATTTCGTCCCAGTCTCAGGTCTTTTGCAGACTCCATCAGGTTTTCTTCCAGGGTGGTCCTGTATTTGGCTCCATCCATCTTCCCATCAATTTTAACCATCTTCCCTGTCCCTGCTGAAGAAAAGCAGGCCCAAACCATGATGCTGCCACCACCATGTTTGACAGTGGGGATGGTGTGTTCAGGTGATGAGCTGTGTTGCTTTTACGCCAAACATAACGTTTTGCATTATTTTGCCAAAAGTTCAATTTTGGTTTCATCTGACCAGAGCACCTTCTTCCACATGTTTGGTGTGTCTCCCTTGCTGACTTGTGGCAAACTTTAAGCGACACTTTTTATGGATATGTTTAGTTTAGTTTAGTTTTAGTTTATTTTTACAGGGACAGTGCACATTTAATCAACGTTTCAGTAAAAGTGCCGGTTTTAGCCAGCCGGCTAATTTTCAACCGCAGTCCCTGGGCAGGTTATTAAAAACAATTACAATATAGACAATAGCACCATAGAACAAGCAAGACATAGCAACATAGGACAAGCAAGACATAGCATACAGACAGAGCAACATAGAACAAAAAGCAGCAAGACAAAATTCATAAAAGCAACAAAGTGTTTCCACACTCACAGCTACAGACAACAGACAACATGGAAAGCGGCAACACACAGCTAGGGACCATGTTCACAAATCTGATTGACCTTTAGCCAGGTCTTCAAGCATTTTGTGAAAGTGTGATATGTGGTGCAGTTATGTGTGTCTGATGGCAGTGTATTCCAGACATGGGAAGCTCTCACAGAGAATGCAGATTTACTAAAGGTGCTTTTCCTTAGGGAACTATACAGTCACCTCTCATGGCAGACCTTGTGGATCTGCTGCCATATGTCTGGGTTTTCTGTTTAACAAAAATATTGAGTGGAGGGGGAGCCAGGCCATTAAGGATCTTGAATACAAGACATGCGTCGGTGTATTGCACAAGATTTTCCCAACTCAAGAGCTCATGCTTTCTAAGGATGTGACAATGATGATGGCTATTGGGCTTCCTATCAAGCACTTTGAGAGCCTGTTTGTAGACAGACTGAATAGGTTTTAATGTTGTACAGCAAGCTTGGGCCCAACTAGTCAAGCAGTATGTTAAGTGGGGGAGTATCATAGATTTGAAGTACAGTTTTGCTACCTCTGTAGTCAAACAATTTCGTATAAATCGGAAATTAGCTAGATTGAATTTAGTTATTTGAATTACCTTTTTCACATGCTTTTTAAAGAGAGGTTGGAATCAAGTATGATGCCAAGGTACTTAAAATCGGATACCACCTGGAGCTTCTCCCCTGACACATAGACATCTGGCTCAGTAGCATCTGTTGCCCTCTTTGTGAAGAACATGCAAACAGTTTTTTTCACATTGAGATGCAAACACGAGTCACTGAGCCACTTTGTAACCTGGACCATTACAGTAGTGAGTTCTTGTGCAGCTTGTTGTTTGCTCTTTGCATGCACATATATCACTGTATCATCTGCATACATTTGAACTTCAGACCCAGTACAGACAGAAGGCAGATCATTAATGTACAGGCTGAACAGGAGGGGCCCCAGTATTGACCCTTGGGGCACGCCCACATCATAGCTACGAGTGGGCGACAGCTCATTGCTCACTCTGACACACTGAGTTCTGCCTTCAAGGTATGATTTCATCCATCTCAAGGCATCAGGGGAAAAGTTGAACTTGGACAATTTTGTGATGAGAATCTCATGGTTAACAGTATCAAAAGCCTTCCTTAGGTCCAGAAACACAGCCCCAACAGCACCCCCTTTGTCCATCTTGGACTTCACATTTTCCAGAAGAAAGCAGTTGGCCGTTTCTGTGGAGTGTTTCGCTCTGAAGCCAAACTGCATGGAGTGTAATGTGAAGGGGCTGTTGTTGAGGTGGGCAATCAGTTGTTCTGCTACACACTTTTCAACAACCTTTGACACCACAGGTAGTATACTAATGGGCCTGTAGTTACTCACGTCAGCAGGGTCGCCTGATTTAAAGATGGCCGTTATTATGGCCGACTTCCATACCCTTGGAAACACACCGAGACCAATAGATGTGTTGGTGACCTTAGTAATGGGGCCAATGAGTGACTCTTTGTAGTTTTTAAGAAAGGTAGAGTCCATCCCAAACACATCTTTGGCTTTAGAGTTCTTTAGTGAGCTAATCACCTTGTTCACCTTTGACTCAGAAACCTCCCTTATGATGAAGACAGGTTGAGTGTCATTCACTAGCACTGAGCCCAAGAAATCAGTGGAGGGGTTCTGTGTCAGTAACCTGACAGAGTCAATAAAGTAGGAATTGAAGGCTGTTGCTATTTCAACTGCATCCTGTGTTAGATTGTTATTCACCATGATTTCTAGTCTTTTTGCAGTGTTACTATGGTCTTTCCCTGTTAACTTTTTTAGATTCTCCCATATCAATTTAGAATTTCCCTTTGCTTCACCAATTATGTTAATAAAAAAGTTTGCCTTGGCCTGTCTGATTTCTTTTATCACCTTATTTCTCAACATGGTAAACCTACGTCTGTCATGCTCTAATTTAGATTTTAGGGCTATTTTTAGAGCATAATCTCGTTCTTTCATCAATTTCCAGATTTCTCCATTTAGCCAAGGAAGAGTGCTCTTTTGGCCAGGTTTGGATTTGATTTTCTTTAGGAAGCCATTTATTGTAGTCTGATTGTGGATAGAAAAACCTGACTATCAGCTTCCACGCCTGTATAGGACAAGAGATCATTCCAGTTTATTCCCTTAATTGCTTTTTCAAAATAGTTTAATTCACTCTTAGGTATTCTGAGTTGATCCGGCTTTCTAACAGTAGAGAGGTTAAACCTGCTCTTAGACAGCTTTCTGGCTATAAGTGTCAGATTATGATCAGACAGCCCAGTAACCATATTGAATGATTTAGTCACTCTCTCTGGTTTATTACTGAACACCAAATCAATCTGTGTTTTAGAGCAACAAGTCACCCTGGTTGGCCCTTTAACTAGCTGTGTAAGGTCAAAGGTATTAGTGATCCGTTTGAGGTTTTCCTACAACACTTGTCTTCATAATTAATGTTAAAATCTCCCATTAAGATGACCTCTTTCCCAAAATCACATTCCCTAAGCATGGTATTAAACTGATCAAAAACACACTTTTGGTGGAAGGTGGCCCATACATTCCAATGAGGGTAAAAGACATTTGGGGAGACAGTGTAACGTTCAGGCCGATACATTCTAGTTCATTATCACATGACCACTCAATTTGTTTACATCGGATATGTTCTTTAATGTAAATCATCACACCCCCTCCTCTTCCTTCAATCCTGTCTCTCCTGAAAACATTGTCGCCAGGTACAATCAAAGCAGCACATGGAGAGTGTTTATGGAGCCATGTCTCTGAGAGGCAGAGAAAGTCAAGGTTGAGTCTGTGAGTAGATGTTGAATTTGATCACTTTTGGAATGACACTACGAATGTTCAAGTGCCCCCTAGTAGTCCCTGGGCTTAGCTCGTGGGTCCCAGATGACTCGAGAGTGATTGACACATTGAAAAAAAGTTAAATTTTCTGTGTGCTGGGTTTAGGCCGTTTGTTTTCGTTTGATTAGGGGCAGTTCGGTAGCGCAATTAACAATCCCTCCCGCCTGCAGTGGATGCGGGGAACTAATTAAAATAGCTTGCGTACCAGAAGCAGAGTCAGGGATCGCATATAGCGACTCTGGTATGTTTGAAAGTCAAAATCTATCCTGGAGCCGGTTGAGTCGAGAGAAACCATAGGACCATAGCACTCACTCCACCTCCACAGCGGCGACAACCAGTGGACGAGGCCATCCACCGCCCTCCACCGGTGCGTATCACTGGCTCGGTGATATTGGGCCCAGGATTGAGTTGTACATCCCCGGAGAGCAGGAGGGTAGTGAACAGGTAGTTTAACAGTTTCCGATAAATGTTGTACTTGTGTTTGTTACGCCTAAGCGGTTCAGTAGAATAAGGAGCGAGGTAGACTTGGCCATTATTCAGAACGTTATGGTATGCTGTGTACTGTCCGCTCCTTGAACGGTAAGACCAATGTGTTTGGTGTTGATATTCTCCGGTAGTAGACTGATGTGTCACATCCCAGCAAGGACGCACTGAAGTTATCAGTAGAACAGCTACATAACCCCAATCATGTGAGTACTGGAGATAAAACACATAGTGCGCTTTAACTCTTTATGAGTTACTTAGCTGGGATCGGCGTACACCTGATGGTTTAGATAAAATTACAGCATTCGAATGAGAAGCGGCACCTGCCGCACCACCCTGTCTTCCGTCCGCCATTTTCCGTGTGTGCGTCAATGCGCGCAGTTGCCTGTAATTTCCCAGCGGCATTCCCAGTTGCCCAGCGGCAAGGAAGATCATCCATCCGGCATGAAGTCATTTTAAGAAATGGCTTTCTTCTTGCCACTCTTCCATAAAAGGCCAGATTTGTGCAATATACGACTGATTGTTGTCCTATGGACAGAGTCTCCCACCTCAGCTGTAGATCTCTGCAGTTCATCCAGAGTGATCATGGGCCTCTTGGCTGCATCTCTGATCATTTTCTCCTTGTATGAGCTGAAAGTTTAGAGGGACGGCCAGGTCTTGGTAGATTTGCAGTGGTCTGATCTCCTTCCCATTTCAATATTATCGCTTGCACAGTGCTCCTTGGGATGTTTAAAGCTTGGGAAATCTTTTGTATCCAAATCCGGCTTTTTAAACTTCTTCACAACAGTATCTCGGACCTGCCTGGTGTGTTCCTTGTTCTTCATGATGCTCTCTGCGCTTTTAACGGACCTCTGAGACTATCACAGTGCAGGTGCATTTTATACGGAGACTTGATTACACACAGGTGGATTGTATTTATCATCATTAGTCATTTAGGTCAACATTGGATCATTCAGAGATCCTCACTGAACTTCTGGAGAGAGTTTGCTGCACTGAAAGTAAAGGGGCTGAATAATTTTGCACGCCCAATTTCAGTTTGATTTGTTAAAAAAGTTTTTGAAATATCCAATAAATGTCGTTCCACTTCATGATTGTGTCCCACTCTTGTTGCTGATTCTTCACAAAAAAATACAGTTTTATATCTTTATGTTTGAAGCCTGAAATGTGGCAAAAGGTCGCAAAGTTCAAGGGGCCGAATACTTTACGCGAAGGCACTGTATATGTGTAGGGTATAAAGATTAGGTAGTCATAAAAAACACTTTGCAACTTATTATGTAACCGCTAAGCATTTTTACTCCTGAATGTATGTAGGTTTGCCATAGCAAAGGGGTTGAATACTTGTTAGCTCAAGACATTTGTTTTTCATTTTTATTAATTTGTAAAATGTCTAGATACATACTTTCTGATGCACTGTACTTCTTCAAAACGAGCTAACCACTGTAGTTAGTAATGACATTATACATCACAATGGATTAGCTAGTTTCCAGAAATAGCTTCCTGTGTTTGCTGCTGAGTGCAGTGTCTTTTGATTCGCTAGCTGTGTTGTGCTAGCTAGTGAATATGCTAACGTAGCTGGCTAGCTAAACATTTGGATATGGGCTGGCACTGACAGTTTGTGATTATGGAGATTTAATTCAATTGTTTGTTCATCATCTTGCTGGGTAGTTATCTAGCTGTGGCCATCTGGCTAGTATCAACAAGGGTTTTCCACAAAATTGCAACATTAGCACAGATAGTGTGGTATCTAGACCATAAGCAATACGCATGGATATTGCCAAGCAACGCTACTGCCACCTTCTGCCTAGGAGTGTTTATAAAGGCTGATTGGCTGACGACTTCCCAGGTCTCTGCTGTGTGAAAACAAAAGAGATCGACTGCCAACATCCTGTTCAGAGGCGTTAAGTACTGTCAGCAAGCAAACATTTGACAATCCTACCGGTGTGTCTGAGCTTTAATGCTTACAGCTCTACTTCCAGTTACTGCTAGAGGAATGAGCACTGTGCTCAACAATGCCTGCTAAAGTGGGTTCAATTACATATCGTCAAATACATGAAACAATGTTAAACATTGACACGCCCACTACAAATGACTAATCAGTACTTCTTACTACTTACACTTAAACAAAATGTTTATGAAGGTTAATAATTCAAGTAGAAGGAACCTACATTTTTATTTCACTACGACAAAAAATTATGTTCAAGTAACTTCAATCATCATAGTTCAGAAAACATAATGACATTTAGTGTCCAAAAAGTTTGTAAACACAAAACAGTATTTAAAACTTAAAAGATAACCATATAAGGTGGTGATGTCACTTTATTACTTAAGTACGAACACTAGGCAATGGATGTCAACCAATATATTGAGTTAGCAGAACTACAATAGTACTTTTCACAGTGTAGTGGCCAAAATAATTCAGGCAGTCTGAGAACTAGAGACCTTTCTTCAGTCTGGAGGGGGAGAGAGGCAGAGAGAGAGAGATAGAGAGGGAGAGAGGGAGAGAGGAAAGACATATTGAGGAGAAACGAGGAGAGAGAAAGATGGAGGGGAGAGGGAAAGAGAAAGATGCAGGGGTAGAGATGCAGAGAGAGAAAATGGGGGAGAGACAAAGTGAAAGAGAGAGCGAGAGAAAGATAATTATATATGTTTTCTTTACACTGGAATACTGCTGTAACCTCATTTGAGTTGGCAGCACATCCACTCACAATGAGCTCTAGGTAAACAAACAGGTGAACACACAATAACTAAGGGAGGGAAACAACTCCACTTCAAGCAACAATCTCTGCTTTGCAAAGAAAGAACATCGAGGCAATGACGCAAATAAACTCAAGGGCAGCATAAAAGTAATCACTTTTGCTGTATGTCATGGACTTTTCTTCCTTCTCCCTCCTGCACTTCCCTCCTCTCCCTGCACTTCCCTCCTCTCCCTCTACCCCCTCCTCCATGCCCTCCTCTACCTCTCCCATCCTCAAAGGCCAGTATGGCTTGTATCAGTCCCAGCTGTCCCAACCGTCCCCTAGGCCCTCCAGTGTTGTATTGTTGTGGGATGACAGCACCGCCACCCCAGCCGCAGTGTACTTCTCAGAAGGAGCTACAAAAACTCTATGACATCAGAATTCCAGAGCTCCTCCCCTGGCATCTGTCTGGCACATGTTAGCATGGTTCCCTGTTTTGTCATGACACCATCATGCCAACAGTGGAATAGAATGGCCTGATTATGATAGAACTGGAAAGTTTTATTCTATTCACACACACACACACACACACACACACACACACACGTATCTGCAGATACTATCTCTCTAGTCTAGTGCCTCAGACCCCAGGGGATTAGCGTTGACTTAATAGAGGATGGCTCATTCTTTGTTGACTCTGGTTAAGTAGGGCCCGTAACACATCTCATGTCTCTCCTGCCTAAGGACAAACTGACTCAATGGTGTAGTACAACAGTGTGTCAAGTGTACTTAAATGTCTCTGTTAATGAACAATACAGACAGTCAGTCTGAAAACAAATGTACAATCTAACTGAAGGACATAACAGTGCTGACTAACGGATAAAAGCAGTGGGGTGCAGTCTGATCACGTCTGGCCAGAATATCAACCGCCATTTTCTGTTAACTTCCCCACGATTCTACATGTTGGATCTGGAAATTAGTGTTTCTCTCTGCCCCCAGACAAAATCTGTCGAATTGCAGGAAATTAGCTTTAAAACTGCACTTTTTTCTCTCTGCCCCAAGGCAAAATCTGTAGAATTGCAGGAAATTAGCTTTAAAACTGCACTTTTTTCTCTCTGCCCCAAGGCAAAATCTGTAGAATTGCAGGAAATTAACTTTAAAACTGCACTTTTTTATCTCTGCACCCAAGATAAAAAGTTCTGTCTGCAGCGTTTATCTACTGTAACTAGTATGTGATCAAAGTACAACTTTGTGATTCTAAGTGAAGCAAAAACACATTCAACAGAATCATCTCTCAGTGTTTTGAATAACGCAAGCAATATCTCTCTTTCATTCATAACTCAATCCACTCAAAGAAATCAATTAAAAAACTTAACACAGAAGAGTAAACTAATCTTTCATAATTGCAACTTCTCTCCTCGGATGGTCCAGGTGCAAAGGTGAACTTCAAATATTGTTAGAAGACAGTGTTTGCATCGCTGTTGGCTTGGGGGCCATCAACCAATTAGAGCACAAATACATGGAGTAATTGAATTAGAGCTGAATGCCTGTACGCCGACGCTGGTTTAATTAGATGTGATCCTCATTCAGTTGGTTAGTGGAGCTGGGCTGGAGAAGTAGGACAGAAAAACCAGGTCAGTGAGGATCATTTGTGCCTTCATGGGATTCAGAAATGGCTTGGAATCCATCCCAATGAACCCTACTTCCATATGATGGACTACTACCCTTATGGGCCCTCGTCACAAAAGTAGTGCACTATAAAGGAAGTGCCATTTGGGACGGAATCCCATGGAAGTACAAATGATCCTCACTAACACTATCAGTACAGAGAGAGAGTGAAATTGAGGAGGAATGGGAGAGAAAGAGAGAGAGGCTCCCATGGAAGTACAAATGAGGGTATCACGATGCGTTTAGAGATGGATTGAACCAAGGTGCAGTGTGGTAGGCGTACATTTTTACTTTTATTATTAAATGATACCGATAAAAAATACAAAATACAAAAACAAACAACGCTACTTGCAATGCAGAAAGCAACTACACCCCAAGCAAGATCCCACACCAAAGGTGAAAAGGCTGCCTAGTAGGATCCCAATCAGAGACTAGTAGACAGCTGCACTCTGATTGGGAACCATACCCGGCAATAACAAAGAAATAGAAAAACTAAAATGCCCACCCAAATCACACACCCTGACCTAACCAAATAGAGAATAAAAGTCTCTCTAAGGTCAGGCGTGACAGAGAAGAGAAGAAAAGGAAGAGTGGGAGGAGAGAGTGTTGAGGAGAAGGGAAGTGGAGCATAGGACAATTATAGATAAATAAAGTAGACAGTTTGAAGGATGAGAAGAGGGATAAAAGGAAGACAGAGAAAAGTGAAAGAGAACAGAGGAGGAAGAAAGAGGAGGAACTGGATGGAGATGAGCTTATTGACTGTTATGCAGAGCATGTTCAGAATGTCCCTTGGCACCTTGCTGTGACGTTGGCATTTAGGTGGCAGACTGGGCAGAAGGAGGAGAGAGGGAGAGACAGGGAGAGAAAGAAGAGAGAGCAGACCCCTAACACTCCTCACTACCTGCTCTACTCTGCAATCCTAGAGCGCTTAAAATGCTTTAAACAAGCTAGTTTTGTAAACAGCTAGTTTTGGTAAACAGCCAGTTTTGCAAACAGCTTGTTTTGGTAGACAGTTGAGGGGAGGTGGCTGGTGTAAAACAAGATTATATTTTGAGTTATGAGGCATTTATACAATTTATATTATACAAGAATCAATGGCTATGTTGGGGCTAGCCCTGAATACTGCCCCCTTCTGGAGGAATTCGGCACCCATATAAAACATGATACATTTTTGTAAAAAGGTTGCTAATATATGCAAATAAAATTATTATCGAATAGGAAACACTCTAAAGCTCTAAAACCGTTTAAATTTTGTCTCTATGTAAAGCAGAAGTCTCAGGGCATGCATTCTCCCAAAGTCTCCTCTTAATGAAAAAAAGTTGCCACCACTTCAACGTCATCGTATACACACTTCCCAAGCAGTTATAACCATGGAACAGTTTCTCGTCTTCAACGATTGCTGTAGACCTTTATAACATGTTAAGGCTTAATTATAAACATAGTTTGACAAGTTTACTCGAAATATAATGTATACTTTCTGACGTTTTGGTGCGCATCCACTTGAAATTTGCATACATTTTGACCGAAAAGTGTCCAGTTTGAGAACGGAAAGACACAGACTTGAAAACTGAACGCTAACTTGGTGAGTATTAACCTTCCAGGTCTTCTGAAGGAAGAACAGCCATGGGTAAGGAATATTTATGTCTTCATTTTGGGGTTTCTGTCGACCCAAGATAGAGGAGTCAGTATGCTAAATGGGAGCGCCGACTCCTATTATAGCCTAGTGAACGCCAAATGTAACGTTAAAAATAATTGTACATAGCGATTGCATTTAGAAGAAGTTTATCTTGCCTTATACATATGTAAAAACATGCATATTTAGTCAAAGTTTATGATGTGTATTCCTTTGTTAGCTGACGTTATCTGCCGGAGCTATTTTATTTCTCCTGACATTGCAGTAGCATTTTGAACGATGCATAATTGTAAACAGAGATTTATGGATATATATTGCATATTATTGAAAAAAAAATGAATGTACTGTGTAATATGTTATATTACTGTCATCTGATGAAGATTTCAAAGGTTAGTGAAATGATTTTTCTTTTAATCTGCTTGTTGATTGCATATTTTTCCTACTTGGCTATGCTAATGAGTGTATGTATGCAGTGGTGGTTGACATAACAATATGTGCTATGTTTTCACAGAAACATTTTAGAAATCTGACTTGCTGGGTAGATAAATAACTTCTTTATCTTTCATTTGAGCCATTTTTCAAGTGATTCTGTGGAGAGTTAAATATTTTAGGATTATTTTCTTGCGTTCCCTGCGCCACATTACAGCTCAGGGGATGGGGTGATCCCAAAGGGGATCATGTATCCCATCACGTTAAAAACGTGTCAAAATGGATGTACTAATGGTTGTTTTGTTTAAACAGCCTGAAGTCCAACCAGTCTTACTGAATAGGCTCTAGTAAATTTCATGTTGGACAATTCCATAGTCATGATCATACACCTTTTAAATGTAGTGTACCCACATCTAGTGACTTCAGGTGAAGGGTACAAAGGTAGTGAGATAGATACCCCCTGTTGAAAGCTCCTGTAGGTTATTACATATGTAGTCGACTTCAACTCACACACACAAAACACGCATGCTACATGCATAACACACACTAAACACTCAGTTTATATTCATCTGTACTTCAACTCACACACACAAAACACGTACCCACATGCACGCAACACACACTAAACACTCAGTTTATATGCATTCGTTCAACTCACACACAAAACACGTACACACACATGCACACACACACTACACACCCAGTTTATATGCATTCATACTTCAACTCACACACACACAACACACACACATGCAAACACACACTAAACACTCAGTTTATATGCATTCTTAGTTCAACTCACACACACAAAACACGTACACACACATGCACGCAACACACACTAAACACTCAGTTTATATGCATTCACTTCAACACATGCACATTGACACACACCTATACCGGGTCCATAACAGAGGCTACATTCAGCTGTGAGAACGAAGGCCAGGAGGAACACACTGTGTGCCAGACCTGCAGCACTGCAAACGCTAATTATGTGTCTGCTGGCGCTTGTTAATTACAACATCAATAATGGACAGAGGTGTTGCTTCGTTCAGTTCATTAACAGTGTAACAAGTGTGAGCATTTAAAGACAATTTATACTTGATCTGGAATGTGGTCCGGAGCCTCGGGAAGAAGAGTGTGATGCAATTGTGGAGCATCCGGAGGCCCGGGAAGAAGGGTGTGATGCAATTGTGGAGCATTCGAGGCTCGAAGAAGGGTGTGATGCAATTGTGGAGCATCCGGGAGGCTCAGGAAGAAGGGTGATGCAATTGTGGAGCATCCGGAGGCTCAGGAAGAAGGGTGCGATGTACTGGGAGCATCCGGAGGCTCAGGAAGAAGGGAGCGATGCAATTGTGGAGAGCATCCGAGGCTCAGGAAGAAGGGGTGATGCAAACAGGGAGCATCCGGAGGCTCGAAGAAGGGTGCGTGCAATTGTGGAGCATCCGGAGGCTCAGGAAGAAGGGTGTGATGCAATTGTGGGAGCATCCGGAGGCTCAGGAAGAAGGGTGTGATGCAATTGTGGAGCATCCGGAGGCTTGAAGCTCCATACCGTGCGCTCCCAATTTGTTTAACAATGCGGTGAGCTCCATATAGCTTCGTATAGCTCCGGATTGACATGATTGGTTGACGGTAGGCGGGGGCGGGAGGTCCTGTATAAACACAAACTCATTTCTCTGACAACTTCCTTCACAACAGCTCTGCTCAGCTGAAGCACAATAAGTATGAATGCTCTAAATTCTGCAGAGGCCACATCGCAGTAAATGCTGTATGCCACTGCAGATGTCCGAAATGACCATGCAGAGCCTTTTAGTCAGTGAAAATCCTCAACATAAGAAAGGATAGCATTGCACTCAAAGAGAGAAGATTTTACATTTGTTTTGCATTGTTAACATGTTTCCCATGCCAATAAAGCCCCTTGAATTGAAATGAAGTGAGAGAGAGAGAGAGAGAGAGAGAGAGAGAGAGAGAGAGAGAGAGAGAGAGGGAAAGAGAGAGGAAGAGAGAGAGAGAGAGACACGTGATAACTTCCCAGCTCCTCCCGTTGAGCCACCCATATACACACACACACACACACACACACACACACACACACACACACACACACAAAACTTGGTCTGACAGTAGCACAGCACCAAAGACGACTGCAATTTTAATCGCTATCATAAGATGCTTTTTTGCTCACTCGCGCACCACAGATATAGATACTGTAGAAGGATTCAATCTGACTGGGTCCAGGAAAGAGGGGAGTCAGTGTCGTGAATTGTGCAATGTAATCAACTTT
The DNA here is from genome assembly GCF_034236695.1 of Oncorhynchus nerka. NCBI lineage: Eukaryota > Metazoa > Chordata > Actinopteri > Salmoniformes > Salmonidae > Oncorhynchus > Oncorhynchus nerka. The sequence goes on from NW_027037035.1 coordinate 15,174, forward strand.
AGTATACTGAACAAAAATATAAACACATTTCAATTAACTGAAATAAAATATCCCAGAAAATGTTCCATTTGCACAAAAGCATATTTCTCTCAAATGTTGTGCACAAATGTATTTACATCTCTGTTAGTGAGCATTTCTCCTTCGCCAAGATAATCCATCCACCTGACAGGGTGCGTATCAATAAGATGATTAAACAGCATGATCATTACACAGTTACACCTTGGTGGGGACAATAAAAAGCCACTCTAAAATATTAATTTCTCTACCATACCATACAATGTCGTTTTAGAGAATTTGGCTGTATGTCCAACCAGCTTCACAGCCATTGACACGTAAATAACGCTAGCCCAGGACCTCACATCCGGCTTCTTCACCTGCAGGATTGTCTGAGACCAGCCACCCGGACAGCTGAGAAACTGTGGGTTTGCACAACAGAATCATTTACAAACCAAACCGTCTCAGGAAGTCATCTGGCGTGTTCGCTGTCTTCACCAGGGTCTTGAAAACCAAAGCCTTAAATTGTAAACCCACTCTAGGGCAAATGCTCACCTTTCTGATGGCCATCTGGCAGGCTGGAGAAGTGTGCTCTTCACGGATGAATCCCGGTTTCCACTGTACCGGGCAGATGGCAGATAGCGAGGGGTTGTTGATGTCAATGTTGTGAACATTGTGCCCTATGGTGGCGGTGGGGTTATGGTATGGGGAGGCATAAGCTATGGACAATTGCATTTTATCAATGGCAATTGAATGCACAGAGATTCTGAAGCTCATTGACGTGCCATTCATCCACTGCCATCACCTCATGTTTCAGCATGATAATGAACGGGCCCATGTCGCAGGGATTTGTACACAATTCCTGGAAGCTGAAAATATCTCAGTTCTTCCATGGCCTGCATACTCACCAGACATGTCACCCCCACTGAGAATGTTTGAGATGCTCTGGATCTATCGTGTATGATAGCGTGTTCCAGTTCCAAACTTCACACAGCCATTGAAGAGGAGTGGGACAACATTCCACAGGCCACAACAACAGCCTGATCAACTGCATCTGGTCACACCATGTCACTAGTGCCCTCCTCTTCATCTGAAGAGGAGAGGCGAGAAGGATCGGAGGACCAAAATGCGGCGTGGTATGTGTTCATGATGAATTTTTAATAAAGAAAACACTGAACACTGAAACACACTATACGAAACAATAAACAAATAACGACCGTGGAAGCTAAATGAGAACTGTGCTGAAACAAGCAACTAACATAGACAATCACCCACAAACAAACAGTGCAACCTAGGTTACCTAAGTATGATTCTCAATCAGAGACAACTAATGACACCTGCCTCTGATTGAGAACCATACTAGGCCGAAACATACAATTCCCCAAATCATAGAAAAACAAACATAGACTGCCCACAACAACTCACGCCCTGACCATACTAACTAAATACAAAACAAAGGAAATAAAGGTCAGAACGTGACACACCAGATACCTGACTGGTTTCCTGATCCACACCCCTACTTTTTAAAGGTATCTAGACCAACAGACGCATATCTGTATTTACAGTCATGTGAAATCTATAGATTAGGGCCTAATGAATGATACTGGATGATACTGTGATACTGGATGATACTGTGATACTGGATGATACTGTGATACACTGGATGATACAGGTATGATAATGGATGATACTGGTGATACATACTGAGATACTGTGATACTGGATGATACTGTGATACTGGATGATACTGTGATACTGGATGATACTGTGATACACTGGATGATACAGGTATGATAATGGATGATACTGGTGATACATACTGAGATAACTGTGATACTGGATGATACTGTGATACTGGATGATACTGTGATACTGGATGATACTGTGATACACTGGATGATA